>NW_010180909.1:1048-21272 GCF_000695765.1 Mesitornis unicolor
CCACAAGACCTTCTCTGTTTGCAAACAGCAGGTCCAGCAGGGCACCTTCCCTTATTGGCTCCTTTACCAGCTGTGTCAGGAAGTTATCTTCCACACACTCCAGGAAACTCGAGAACTGTTCCCTCTCTGCTGGGTTATATTTCCAGCAGATATCTGGGTAGTTGAAGTCCCCTACAAGTAAAAGGGGAAGTGAATGCGAGGCTTCTCCCATCTGCCTATGTTATCTATTTCTTCATCCTGGTTAGGTGGTCTGATATCTGACTTGTTGGCCTTCCCCTTGATTCTCGCCCATAGGCACTAGACCCTGTTGTCACTATCGTTAATCTCTAGGCAGTCATAGCATTCCCTAAAACACATGACCACCCCACCACCTTTCCTTCCTTGCCTATCCCTTCTGAAAAACTTATACCCATCAATGGCAGCACTCCAGTTGTGTGATTCATTCCACCATGTTTATGTCATAGCTACTATATTGTAGTTTTCCCGATTCACAATAGCTTCCAGTTCCTCCTGCTTATTGCCCATACTGCATGCATTCGTGTAGACACATGTCAGTCGGGATAATGACCCTGCCACCTTTTCACGGGGAGAGGCCCTAATTTCTACCAGGCCATTTTCAGGATCTTCCAAGGTCACCAACCCATCAGTAACCCTTGCATCTTGGTTACTATATGAAACTGCATTCCCTGCCTCCACTAAGATGGTAGTTTGAAGACTCTCACTAGCGCACCATCTCACGCATGTCGGTTCTTCACCCACAGGCTCATCTCTAGTGAATTGTATTATATTTCCTTCTCTCTCTTCCCCCTTCAAACCTAGTTTAAAGCCCTGTCTATGAGCCCTGCTAACTCTTGCCCCAGGAACTTTTTCGCCCTTTCAGATAGACATACTCCATCTCTTGTCTCCAAAGCTGGCGGAGTGTAAATTGATCCATGATTAAAAAACCCAAAGTCCTGCCTGTGGCACCAGTCTCTGAGCCAGGCATTGATCTGCTGGCTCTTTCTGTTTGCCATCTCAGATCTCCCTGAAACTGGTGGGATAGATGAGAACACTGCTTGTGCTCCAGATCCCTTAACCTGTTGTCCCAAGCCCTTGAAGTCTTTCTTTGTTGTTTGCAAGCTACTTGTTGTAATCTTGTCACTACCTACCTGAAAGACCATCAACGGGTTGTAGTCAGTGGGTTTAACTAGGATAGGGAGTTTTATCTGAATGTCCTTGATCCTGTCTCCTGGGAGGCAGCAGACTTCCCTGAGGAATGGGTCTCATCTACCAATAGGACCTTCCACTCCCTTCAGAAGTGAGTCCCCTATGACAAGGACCCATCTGTCTTTCTTACTTGAAGATGTTTTTATGCATAGCTTCCTCTGATTTAGCCTTGCTGGTGCCTCCGAGCTAGGTGAGTTGTCTTCTCGCTCTTAAACTGGAAGAGGGTAGATTTAGATTAGATATTAGGAAGAAATTATTTTCTGTTAGGGTGATGAGACACTGGCACAGGTTGCCCAGGGAAGTCGTGGATGCTGCTTTCCTGGAGATGTTCAAGGCCAGGTTGGACAGAGCTTTGAGCAACCTGGTCTAGTGGAATGTGTCCCTGTCCAAGGCAGGGGGATTGGAAATAGAAGATCTTTATATCCTTTCCATCCCAAACTGTTCTATGTTTCTATATTGTTTATAGCAAGGTCTTAGGAGTCACAAGGGTATCTCAAAACAGCAAGGAAAATCTAAAAGATCTAAGTAGTAAAACCAGAATTCAAAAACTTTCTCTGGTATACTGAGGCAAATGAACTCTGACTTACACTGAGGAGAAGATAACAATGTCTGATGCTTAAGAAATCAGCTAAGAAAGCACTCTGACACATGAAACCATCAACCATATACAATTAAGAATTATGGGTTTCCTCTTTTTCAATAATTCATTTGTTAATTATAGTATATTGATGGTCACATGTGCAAAACAATCTATGAAATACGTAGATGCATAACAGCATAATTCTGTTGCTATTCTAAAGCTGTATAAAATCAGTCAGAACCTACCTTGCAAACAACCCCAGGTGTAAATTAGAATGTTAATGAATTTTTAGGAATTAATAGGCTGATGTATCTGTATAAAATTTGCTGTCTCTGCTGACAAATACTATTCTTTCTGTGTTCCGTGCCTTTTTTAATGTTTTGAAGTAATTTTTATTCCAAAAAGAATATAAATCTAGAATGGCAAAGGGAAGAGGGAAAGCTAGCATTACTTCAATTTTCATGGAAAGTGTGAAACAAGCTATAGGAGTGAGCAAACTAAGCTTTCAATAATTTTTTCTTCAGTTGTGTGAATAAATCCAAGTGCTATCACAAAAACATTTTATTTTCACAAAGCGAAAAAGAAAAAGTAATTAACTGATTTACATTGAAATCTTTCTCTCTCAGATTACAACAGTATCTTCAAAAGTAAGTTTTTTCTATTTGTCACATAATGACTTTTCTTTTTAAGGGCCAAAAACCACCTGCTTCATTCAGCCATCAGATTTACCTTGGAAGTGATCAGCTGACACCTAAGAAAGTCCTTGTTATTATAGGGAAGAAGCTAATTTTAACCCTCTTAGCATTTTCTTGAAAGATGTAGAGGCACGGCATTTGTTAGGATGGAGTTTCAATATGAAAAGAGTCTTATTTATGTGTGTTTTCTTATGTTACCTCTTGAACAGGTTGACAAAGTATGTGAATAGGTTTTCAAAACTTGGAAAAATTTTTTTGATATGTACTACTGCAGAACTTAGAAAATCTGTGAGTCTGTGCAAACTAAATCTAAGATTGCACATCCATATTTGTGTGGTTAGAATTGTTTATTGTGTCTTTAGTAAAAGAGAGGTTTTTCCAGGGGGCTGTGAAGTCGAAAGGTAGTATCTGATTTCTTTTAATAACACCCTAAGCAAGGCCAAGACGGCTTGCCCATTAACATTGCTATGCATGACCTTTACAGCAGTATTTAGATACCTATAAAAGGTAACATGATAAGATACCTTAAAAAAAGGAAATGACTACTCTCTGATTTTTCTTTCATCCTAGTCTGAATAATATTTACTGTGTTAAACAGGTTTAGGTACAAAAAATCACATAACCTAAAATAGTTTCTTTAAAAGGAGATTTTCAGCCTGAATAATTGAAAATTTTAGTGTACAGTTTACATGATAAGTTATATTTTATAATAGAAAGATCAAAGTTATGTAGTATAACTGAATAACTGAAAGCTTTGGATTTTTGCTGGGTTGCTGACTATGAGGATGTTTTAACAAAACACATGCAGTATGACAATGCAACAAAGGATCAAAAGAAGGTAAGTGTGTGTTAAGGTCAACACAAAGAAAATGTATGGTTATACGTTTAACCTGCAGGCATTTCTGACTTGCTTGTCTCCTTTATTATTACCTGCAATGGACAGTAGGATGGTAGACCCCTTGTATTGAAATCTGACCTTTAACAAAGTGGCAGAAACATGAATTTGGTAGCGATAGCTAAACAAATAAACAAACAGAGGTATGTCCATATTTTGTACATACATTGCTCTCAATACTGCAGGACTACAACTGTAGTTACACTATAATGTGAGATAAGTAAAATTCCTCCATAATGAAGGAGAGGAACAGGGCTTTTGTCAAAGAATTTGCAGACCAATACATTGGAGGAGCTTGAATTATCGAACTCCCTCCCCCCTCCCCCAAAAAAAAAACAAACAAAGAGCAGGTGGTTGTTGTAGGTCTGCTGAACTTGCAGATACTTAACGGTTTCAGCAAGGTATTTAGGGTGTGAGTATACACATCATCTTTTAGCTCTTGGTGTGCTGTCCTATAGCATGTGCCAGGCATGAATGTACCTACACCAGGCAGCCCCACACCGGCCATAGACTTTTTATATTTATCTTTATGTTCCAAACAATATTCTAATAAAAAAAATTAATTGCAGGTTGTAGCCAAGACTAGTGATTGCATAATTGCTTACATTTTTTTTCAGCTTTAAGTTTTGGTGACTGATTGGTTTGTTAGAACTTTATTTTGCTGGATGTTTTTATACTGATATACGGAAAAGAGACTTCTTTCTAATAGCATTTGGGTGGCTAAGCTTCTTACAATTATGCACACTGAAAAGAAGTTAACTTAGGTCCTGAAAGGGACGTAATACCAAAAATATCTTTGATTATAGTATAATGATTAATGTTGTGTATAACTTTCTCCCCATATGGTACTACTCAGATTGTTGTGGCCCTCCAGAAATCTCTCTTTTACAATCAGTAGATGTTTCCTTGCTTTTTTTTTGCCTAGTAGTTAGTTTATATTAACATAAAAATAGCAAAGAGGAACTTGAGTACACCTTCAACTTTTAAAAAGCAGAATAAGTAAAGGAAAAGACCGCAAAGTTGAGGCAAAGAAAGGAGGCTAAACTCTGCTGGTTAGTTAAGATTGGCTAAGAGCTATATTTGCGTCATTTGAAGGATGCTAATTACAAGAAATGCTCTTGAAAATGCTTTCTACAATACTCCTTCGACTCTAGATATTCCCTTTTTTATAATGTCAAGTGTATACATTATCATGCAGAAGGCCCAAGCTGCAAAGTGAAAGAAAGTTCAACTTCAACTTTGTTGAACTGCTTTGGACTCATGTAACTGCAGTATTTAAACTAAATTATGATCATTATGTATTTTAGATCTCAAAAATCTCTCAAAAGATTGTGTTTCAATAACAACAGTAATTCTGCACCTTTTGAAAATAGCTTATTTTGGGTTGACTGAATAGCAAAATCGTTCAGCTGGAGGAAAGCTCTTTGAAATGCCAAAGTCCCACATGAGGTTTCTGAAATAAGTGCCAGCTCCTCAGAGGTGTTTGACTTGTGCCTGTTCTGAAGGTAGATATTCTCACAGTCTGCAGAGCAAAAGGATATATAATTTCTGTGAAAACATGTCAGAACAAAGTTTCAAAGCACTCTAACAGAGGTCACTTATTTACATTTAGGTGCTTAATTGTACCTATAAATTAAATGTATCCTGATTCAACAGAAAGAGTGCAGCTTAACTAATAACAATATTTTAGATACCTCAGTAAAATTCCAAGTTCTGAAAGTATTAGGCTGATGGGACCTACGGAATAACACCTCTGATATCAGTGACGCAGCAGGGAAGAAGGTAAAAACGGTAAAACATTTGAGGTATAACTGTATTCTAAGTTTTCTTTACCTAAGTGTTTTTCTGTATATTCAGACCCTGAGACACTATCAAACCAGGACTTTATTTTCTAAAACCACAGTATGATGTAGTAGTATTGGAGAGTGTATTCTATAGCATAATTACATGAAAGCACTCTAAAAGAAGATTGAATTTAAGGGTTTATCTCTGTAAGAATTTTAAAATCCCTAAATTATTTGGTAAATATCTTATTCCTTTTTTTATCCCCCCTCAGTTTTTCTTGTTCTTTCAGCTGGTGATTCTTTGCTTCCCTTATAAATTCTTCTTTCAGACTGTAATAGAAGAGATGCATTGGCACAGAGTTAAAACAGTTTGCTTGGGCAAACTCTGTTTACCTCAAGATGCTTTGAACATCAGGGCCTGTTGCCATATGCACAGTTCTGGTCAATTATCAGATCAAATTTAACAGAATATTTCTGATTCTCTATTCTTAGTATTGACTGTATGAGATTTCTGAGGAAAGTCTAGTATTAGATTTTTGCCTCTGATTTCTCAGGCAGAGCTACAGGTTGAAATTGATTATATTTTAAGTTATGTAGGTTGTTAATGTCTGTTGGTTATGGGGTTATTCAATATATTTAAATTTAGTTTAGGTGCAGGGAAACTGTATTCTTATTTCATTAATTCTACACTATTGGTGTAGAATGGAATGTTTCTTGCATTGCTGGAGAACCTCTCTATTTGACTGCAATTTACTCCATGTGAACCTCATATTAGATGTAAGACCTATCCTCTAAGGACTTCTTTCACTATGCTCCTACAGGACTAAGAACTGAAGAAAAATATTTTTTTTTCTTAGACAAGATAAAATAAAATAAAATAAAAAAAGGCACAATGATCTTTCAGACTATAACCTTTACATTTGTTTGTTTGTTTATTTACTTATTTTAAGTCAAGGGTTAAGCCTACATGTGCAGGAAGAAGCAGGCATATGTTGAATCTGACCCACAAAGAGATCATACCACATATTGATACCAGCCCAACATGACACGTGATGTACCAGCCTGGTCTTATGTGGAAGGCATGTGGCTTCGCTAAAAAGAGTTAGTGTATATTTATCTGGAGTAAATGTAGCCATGTGGCTTTCAGAGCTGGATGTCACGCTCCTGGTTTTTGCCTGAGGGATCTTTCCGGCTAACTGTTTCAAGACAGTTATTTTTTCAAACTGATTTCAGTCACCTTTTATAATGTCTACATTTTGTGTGCTTCAGGAACTATCTAGACTCTCAAAATACAGAATATCAACTGCATTCCTTCATGAACAAGAAACTACAGGACTGAAAATTTTTTTGTAAGGGCAATTTTTTAAAAAGGTCTTAAATATTTGGAACAAATCCCAATTCCATTCCCAGGATTAATTATTCCATAATAGACCCTTAGGCCTAACTCCAAGAATGATTCAAATGTTTTAATATGAAAATCAAGAAGAGATTTTCGTATGACAGAACAGGGCCACCTGGAAATGTCTCCTAAATAAGATTTTATTAAATATTTTATTATTTGACAAGTAAGGCAGTAATTTTGTTATATAGGTCTTGAAAAGATATACAGTTTAATTCATAAAACTGCTATGACTTCATTAAAGTATTTTTTTGTTGTATTTGTGAAGTAAACCCCTCCCTCTGCATATATATGCATGTAGAGCTTTTTGTGACAGTATTTTTTAGCAAGACCTTGTATGTAGCATTGTTTTAATTGTATGAAATAAGCACACCAAAAGAACATATTTGTCTATGTGGTGTTTCTATATGATGTTTCTACAATTCACTGTTTTTCTGACCTGCTGTTCAAGTGACTGGAAAAGATCAAGAGGCTTTATAATCTGGAAAGTCCATGCAAATGAAGGAAAAATTTTCTGAAAAGGGCAAACACAATCTGCTTAAAAGTATACTTGCCTTTCTGATTCTAAAATTAGACAGATACAATGAAAGAAAAAAGTGAAAGAAATTAGGATAGATTTGGACAGAAGAGAATAAAAAAGCAGTGAGAGAAATCTCTGTACTGCCATACCTATCATTTTAACTCTGTTACTCTTATTATAGGAGTTATGTAAAACTTGTCCCTTTGTAAAATATTGAAAATAACATTAATTAGAAGTTTAAAAGCCACAGACATATGGATTCATAATTATAGTGGCGTAAACAAAACATGACTTTGATGACTATAATCACAGAATCACAGAATCGCTCGGTTGGAAAAGACCTCTGAGATCATCATGTCCAACCGTTCCGGTCTACCCCCTAAACCATATAATGGCTTTGTACCTGTGGAACAATACATCTTAAAATGTAACATGTTATAAAATATCAGGGAATCCATTTCATGTTCCTAAATGATAATGAGTGATGAGCTTTCACAAAGGAAAAATGTTATTTTCACATCATTAAACAAAATCAGAATCAAAGTGGTTTATTAATGTCATGTATTTAACTGGCAATGAATGAGCTACACATCCGAGATCAGTATCAGTAATGTTACACATAAACCAGATCAGCAGGCCTATAGAAAATGCTGATAAACAGCCCAAAATCTCTGAACAGTCCTCTGTAGCTAATCCCAAGAAGTTCAATCTCCTGCAGCACTCATCCAGGGAAGGCCCAGGTGACTGGGGCTCACCTTTCCTGGGATCCCCAGCTGCACACTCTTCTGGGATGGAGCCACCGTGTGAACTCCCAGCCAGCACCACACACGGTCCTTCTTGGTCCCCCAGCAGTTGGATAGTGGCAGAGGCTGCTTGCGGCCCCCCCATGGGAGGGTGCTCTGCCTGGGCAGACAGAGGTGAGAACACACCCAGCCAACTTCAGACACCATCACCTTGAGGTTTCACTGGCTGTTCCCACGCCAAGGACCTTTCCACCACTTCAACTTCTTATGCTTCTCCTAGGCTTCATTTTAAGTTGATGCTTTTGCTGCATAAGTCTCTCTGTAGTTTATCCATGACTGTTTGATGAGGTTGATGCTTCTCTTCCTCTTCAAGTGACAAGGGTCAAATGCCCTTCCAAGTGGTTTTTGGTTGCTTCATTTATGTGCAGCATTATGTGTATGTTCCTATTTGAACTTATGCTGTTATACACAGTCCAGTTTGGCAGGGGTGGGCTGGAAAGTACCCACACAGTAGCTGTTTCTATCTAAGGCAATAGTAATGGGAGAGAAGTATATGCAATAACTAATTTCCTACACCTCACATTTGTAACTGGTGAAGAATGATAGCTATGGTAAAGCATAAAATTTCAGAGAATGAAAAAGAGATAAAAGAAAAAAAAACAACTCTGCCTTTGCTGCACTATCTTTCAACTACTAATTTTGCTTCCTAAGGTAAATTAATATCTACCCTTTGGTATGAATTAAGTGCATTCTGGCACCATTCTGTGCAACAGAGAACACAGGAAAGAGCTCTCTTCCTAAAGGAGTGTTGCTTGACCTTTTCTCTGCACAGACATAAAGAGATTTTGTCAGTCTGACATATTATGAAGTTTAATAGTTCTGGTTCCTCTTGAAATACACAGGATCTTCACCAGTGCTTATTTCAAATCATGCCGATACTTCAGGTGACCTTGTTACTCAACAATATACTGCTGAATTTCCAGTCAGGCATAAAAATATTTTTCTTTTTTTTCTTTTCTGTTTTGGTTTGTTTTTTTCAAATCATACCTTTTTCTTGGAACATATAAAGGAGACTTGTTTTCCTACTTTTTAATGCATGAGTGATTTGATCAGCCATATCCTTCACTGTTTGGCATGCAGAAAGGAGCAAATAAATTAACCCCTTTTACTACATAATCAATGTATTTTCATTATCCTTCCTTGAGTAGTAGTCTATATAAATTAATACTTATATTTGTTATTCAGTTAAAAGGTTGTAGAGTTTTTCTGCTTAGAAAATGATAGTGCTGAATTGTTTCTTTCACTGCTTTATTGACATAGACATATATCACTGATCAAAGTGATTTTGGGTACAAAGTTATTCTCAGTTTTTAAAACTAACATAAATTCCTGTGTTATTTATTATGAGAGTTGGGCTTGCCCAAAAAGATATATCTAAAGAATCATGGATAATGTATGAAAATAAAGCCCTTTAGGTAACAAGCGTTTTTACATGGTTTGTATTATAAGATTTCCTTGCCTGTATTCCAACAGGATACTATTGAAATGGAAATGAAAATCACTGAACATTGAGTCACTGAATTTCCCTCAGTGTGTCACAATTACAGAACCAGCTTCTGCTATATGAGTCTAATGTACTGTCAAAATGTACAAGTTATTCAGTTTCACTAGAAATGCCTCATTTATTACCTATTGTTAGAAACTCTAATGGATGAATCATGAGTTTGACTTTGCCACTTTCCCTCTGAATCCAATTACAAGTCCCTTTATGTCATGTTTTCATGTAGTTTAAAGATGTAGAAGATACATTTCATTTTTAAGTAATTTAAATTCTGCCTGGGTTCCCTCAGTTATGCTTGAAGGAATTCAGGAGGCTGAAATTATTTTTGGCCTATGCGGGAGGAAATCTGATCAGCTGGGAGGGAGCCTGTTCTGGAGCAGTAGCTCAGCACACTGGAGGATGAGGACTAGTCCATGAGACATACCCAGCCAGCTGTGCTGAGGAGTACAGAATGGGACCACAAATGTCTCATTATTGGCTTTTCAAAAATAAAGGGTTTAGTTAAGAGCAAGGAAATATGACAATGGAGGGAACTTTTCATCTCCTTAGCTATACATATAACAGCCAGTCAGGATATTTGCTGTGATGCCCACTAGTTATTTAGGTTATTATTACTACTTTAAGAAAGGAAAAGGTCAAAGTTGAGACATTGCTTAGTAAGATACAACAGTAAAAACATTAGTGTATGTATGCAAAAAAAGTGCAAAAATTTTTCATATTTTATAAATTTGGTGATTTAATTTTTAGAAGCTAATTGTTATGTGGTTTTGGACATGTTCATTTCTGTATTTCTGATGACAATGAATGTTAGAAATTTTTGTGGAAGTGAAAATGCAGAGCTTTCAGCAGCTCTCATCAAGTGCTAAACTTTAAAAATGAATGCATGTGGCATAATTACAGCAAAGTAGAAACTGAAAATCAATGCTTACTTGCCGACATGGTGTTTTTGAATAACTATTACCTTAAGACTATCTAAAGTTATGAAAAAGGTTGTCCTGAAGACTAGAAAATGAGTTGAGTTAAACTGTAAAGACAAAATCCTTTCTGGCTCAGTTTTGCAGGCATTTGCAAAAGTGACCCCCCTCCAGTTGACAACCTACCCAGGGTTTCAGGTTTTTCTTTACTGAAGAAGTCAAAAGCAGCAGGAAACTGATGGGAAAGTCACCATACTTTTGTTAAGGAGAAAAATATTTCAAGGGACAGCTTGTTTTTTCTGGAGGATAGATTAAGACGAACCAGAGATCTAAAGCAAATCAGTTGAAGAATTTGAGAACTGGAGAGAAAGCTGATGTTTCATTACCTTTTTTCACTACAGATCAGAGCACAAGTTAGATTATCAAGCTCTCTTCTGGAATACAAGATCAGGAAAAAATATTAATTTTTGTCAGTTAAAAATTGAACTGTGACTGTCTGAGCTTGCTTAACTACTCCTGAAGGCTTTTGTGCTGTGAATTCTTTCTTAGCAAAGTGAAGGATGATCTGAGTCTGATAACATTTTCTGTTACCCCTGAAGAGCGAATCCTGCACATGAGCAGGAGGACAGAAGGAATTTAGAGTGAGGGATCTGGTAAGATTTAGGCAGAATCATGTAGAAACAGGACTGTGAGAAAACATCTGATATATGTGTGTGTGTGTCTGTGTGTGTCTGTGTGTGTGTGTGCGCGCGCGCACGCGCACGCGCGCCTTCAAATAGGGACAGCCTTCCATGCTTTGTGTTTTGGCATTTTGTGATAGAGTGAGAGGAATTTAAGTAAAGTGAAAAAATAATAAGCTCTGAACTGCTTGGAAATACGTGGCTCATATTTTCATTAAATTTGAGTTCCCTTCCCCTGCTTTTCTCACTTGGTAAAGTCCTATCAACCACTTTAGAAGTAAGGATTATAGGAGAAGGAAGATAACGTAATGGCAACCCTTATTTACTGACAGAGAGTTTGTTTACTGTATTTCATTTTCTTAGTCTTTTTGATTAAATACAACACAGAAAGATCAAGTTCCTTCTGTATCAGATTATTGCTGTGCTATGTCTTTAGGAAATTATTTGAACTGAGGACACTGTAGCAGTTTTCTCAGGGAGATATTTAGATTGCTCATGCTCTTATTTCTCCTGTGTACTCACACCACTGACTAGATTTTTGTCTCCTATAATGCACTACGTGTGCTTGCCCAGACAAGAGACTGTTATGAATGATGACTAATGCCACTTAGAAAGAGAAGCTTTTCAGAAATGAGAGTGGAGGCATGCTTTGCATCTTTTTGGTAACTCCTGTGAGACAGTGTGTTATTTCAGGAGAAGGCATATAAACACAAATCTGCCCTGGGGCAAGCAGGCACATACAGAAACCGACCTCAAAGCTGCCAGACGTAGTTAGTGCATCAGCTTTCCCCTGAAAGGAAAGAAAACCTTAGTCTACAGACTTGCATAATGCAACATTAACATTTTTGGAACTGATTCAAAGTTCTTTAAAGCCAAAAAGGATTTTTCCCCTGTAGATTTCAGTGAGAAGTAGACTGGGCTTTATATATAAATGTTTAAGCAGTGCTTTTTGACTCATGTAAGCTAAATCGCTAATTAAACTGTACCTTTCTTATCTCTATTATTTTATTGACCTCTCAGGTTCTTGTCCTTAATTCTCTCTTTTACCTTTCTGTTTGGGTAATAACAGTTCTACTTTGGCATTTACATGAAATTTAGAATGTTAAAGTTCATTATAATCAAGACACGGGTTGACAGAAAGGCCAAGACCCTACCATCTCCTGTAACACTTCAAATTTTTCTTTCATGGTGATTCAGGAAAGGCTGTGCCCTAATTTGTACTGAGATTTGCTGATACCTAAAGAATATTGTAAAATGTCTGCGAGCTATATTTCCATATATATTTTCCTTAGTGTCATGATCCTGTTGACTGTTAAGAAATGGTATGTCAGTATAAGGCATATTTCAACTATTGGGGTTTCTTATTCTATTTTATGGAAATGCTGCTGTTTCTGAAATCCTTTGTAACTGCTTCTGTGAAACAAGCCTATGCTCTAGGTTATCTCCTCAAGAGCTTTAGGTAGAAAAGCTGTCTTTGTGAGTGAAGGCTTAACATCACGTGGTCTATGAATAAGTCATGGGAAATAGGGTAAGGGACATTTAGTTGCTAAGTTCTATTTATAATTGCTATGATTGGGAAATAACATTGAAAATGAGTAGAAGGAGAAAAACATTGGGTATAGGACAGCTGGATGATATGTCTTACTGATACGTTACTTCTTGGTACAGAGTGTCATCTAAAACAAAAATTTTCTAGGGTCCATTACTGAGAGTTGTAGATACATTGGAGCATGAACAATTTGATTTCAATTAATAGAATTCATTTTGTCAACCTCTTCTAGGAGTTTTGTCTTAAGTATAGGAAATGGTGTGTTACCATGCAGAAGTCTTCTGTCTCAAAAATACTTATACAAAATTATCATCAGGCAGTCAGTTCAGAGGAAGGTTACAAAAAAGTTGCGTTTGCTAACAGCCAGAAATGACATATTAGGAGGCAAAAGCAAAGCATGTAAAAAGGTAGTGTAAGTAAGACCTAACAATGAAGGTAGTCAAGCTATTTCATCACTCCTTTCTTTGATAACTTTTTCTTCTGTCAGTGCTTCATCTGGGTTCTCCTGAGAAACAAAATACACAGTTATTTTTCTCTTGTCTTCTAAATTAAAAGCAAAGCAAAAAATGTATGAGTTTCTTCTATCTTTATAATTTTGTTGCATGCAGGTGATTGCTGTGGGAAAAATCAGTGGGTTTCTTCTTTCCAATATACACAATATATCTGTCTCAATATCATCAGATATTTGCTCTTTAAAAGTAGTCCTTTGCCCTCATAATTTCTGTATTGCATTTTGCTGTACTGTCCTGAAGATAATAAATTATTGAGGAACAGATACACAAACAGGCATGACATAGTTGCACTAGCAGAGATTCAGCAACCTGTCTAGTGCCTGCATGTACTGGTGTTACCAGAAGCTCTGAAAAAAGGCTGTAGACTGTGGTTATACTTGAACACAAATTAAACTTCATAACCATGCTATGTGAGTTTTCTCCTATTTATTTTGCTTGGGCTTATTTTACAGTGTTTAACACGTTTCTTGGACTGAATTCATTAGGATACTTTCTCTTGAAATTGGAAGTTGGTGTTTTCTGATAGGAGCTACACCAACAGAAAAAGGATTTGTGGAATGTCTTTTAATTGGGGGCTATGCTATGAGTTTCTCTTTTCCCTGGAGGAAAAGCAGTACATCACTTTGCTTCCTCAGGAGTGACCTGGGGAATTACTAAATCACAGAGAGGATGCATCAAGCCTGTTGGTTTCCCATTTTTTTCTGACAAGTGTAAGAAAGTGAAAGAGAAAATGCATATGTCTGTCCTTTACTAGCTGAAAAATAGATCCCTAGCTCTTCTGCTTTAGTGCCTCTGTTTAACGAGTTGAAGATTGGGTCAAGGTTTGCTAGTACTTGCTTCAATATGCCCATTCCCTTCTCACAAAACTGGGAGGGGAAGGAGCAGTTGCACAAGCGAAAGATGGGGAGGATTGCTGTGGTAATAGAAAGCATTGGTTTTTATGGCTCACTGCCATCACAGTAACAGTGCTTAATGCTACTGTGATAGCTTTGTGAACCGGATTGAGGGACTGAGTACTGTCCCATGGGACTCAGAAGTATTCTGCAGCTATCAATATATCGTTGAGCCTAAACACATCGTTATCACTCTGCAGATGCCCCCTGAACTTATTTATAGCTCCATGGGAATGGCCAAGAGTGTTTTGATTTCTAATACAAGTGTCTGTAAAATACAGTAATGCCAGTAAGCCATGGGCATTTTGACTTTCAATCACTAGTGATAGAAGGGTTTTTCTATTTTTGGCACCATTTATCACCAGACACTCTTATGTTCCTCATGGTCCAGCATTTTTCCCTGTGGTACTTCATTGGTTGACAGAAATGTCAGCACAAGGTGATGCTGGAAGGAGAGGTAACTTTGTCTCCTTCTTTGGGAGTTCTATTGATGTTAGCCCAACAAATCATTGAAATTATTGATACCTTGTTGACCCTAGTTCTTATCTGAAGGAAAAAAAGGCTAAAAAGGCTGCTTTGCTATGTAAATATGCCTGCATCATGCAACACAGTAAAATCAGAGAAAAGCCTCCCATCATATGTGTGCATAATATTGGTAGCATCCTTTAGACACCACAGAAAGCAGTGCTAGCAGAGTACAGAGTGTGTCCCACCGTAACTCACAACTTGCAAAGCATGGTAGAATAGTATTACTAATGCAGCTAAGAGTCTTGAAGAGTCCTTTCCTGAGGTGGTAGCTTTTTGGTGCTGCTTTCTGCGCTCTTTGAAAACTTGGGACAGACTACTAAGCAGATGGAAAAAAGAATGGCATTAATTAAAAAAAAAATAAAACCCCCTCAAATCCTAAAAACCTAGTAAACACAGCAGTAGTGGAATTCTTGCCATATGCTAACAGGAGAAAGATACCTACCTACCTATCATTTTACTTTAATGTCTCCATTTGATGGAGTTTTTTTTGGCACATAGTCCTGTCTATATGTGTAGTTGTTTACTACACCATTTGCAAACTCTGTAGCATACAGATGGTCCAAAATAAAGTGAATAAAAATTAATAGATTCTGATTAGTTTATTTTTTAATTCTATTTTGATTCCAAAATATATTTTGTCTCTCTCTAGAAATAGTTTAGACATCAGAAGAATGCTTAACAACTATTAAATGTAGATTTCAGCCTGGGTGCTAAAACTAAGTAATTCTATAGAATTTAATAGCCTCTCAATTTGATTAAAATTGGTTTCCAGATTTTTTCATTAAAAAATTATCATTTTTTGTGCAATTCACTTCCTATTAAAATAACAGTAGTTTCTTCTGATTTTGTTTGTAAAAATCCTATAGAAAAGTTTCAATAAAGTATAATCATTGCACTATCAATTCATTGCAGAAAAGTGTCAGCCCACTCCACTTAATTTTACAAGGGATGGATGGTTACATTTCAGGTGAAGTTAATGGCACATGTGGCAGAAGCATTCTGCAGGTATTAAGTATATCTGATAGAAAATGCATATGTAGTTCCAGAAAATACAAATGTATTTTGAAGATTATTGTGAGAGTGTTTGCAACTGTGAGCTCTTTATGAAGGCTGATCTTTATGTTTCTCAATAATCTTAGTCATAGCTTTCAAATAGCTATCAAACCTGTGAAGCAGAAAGCCAGTAAATGTTTAAATTACAGGCCTTTGGTAATTTACACTGACCTACTATACATCATGTGAATTATAAAGAAAAAAACACAATTTGTTGCACGTACAAGACCTTTGATAACGAGGCTGGATAATTACTTGTTCTCAGAGAGTCATTGTTCAGTTACATACAAAATATGATACACAAGACATCTGAGACTATAAATTTTTAAAAAACCCCTAACATAGGTCAAAAAAGCAATGCAGTGTTATATACTGGCCTGTTCACCTTGACGATTTACGTTCTGTGTGGTGGAAAGCAGATGCAAACCACAAGAATGCAGATTATCTAAGAAGACTAAGAAGCATAAAATGAAGTTGAAAGAATCCGAAGTTGAAATACAATGAGGAGAAAGAGGTGCAAAAACCATTATAATCTAAAGCCCCAGTAGTTTTCTAGGAGCTTGAACTGTTTTCTTATGCTCTTGTGCTTCAAGTAGAGACTTTAGAAGTTCTCACTGCTGCACACGTGGTGAAATATGTTCCTCAATTTGTATTAGTGACTATTAAGGCACTACTAATGCAGTCCAAAAGAAACAATGCACTGTCTCTTTAAGAACTCTTAAGCATTGCCTAATATCGGTCTCAAAATCCAAAATCTAGAGTTAGATATTAGTTTACTTGCTAGTAAAGGAAGTAGTTGTTACTATTCTGATTTGAGAGACAATAGCCACTTTGATTTTGATGGGGCTGGGAAATTACAAGCACTGGAAAAGATTGTTGTTTAGAAGAAAGTTCTCAAAGGAATAATGGATACCCTTATTTCCTAGACCTTTTCTAGAATCCCCCAGAAATGGTTCTCAATAAAAAGAGTGTGTCTGAGAATATGAGCATGAATCATGGGTTCACAGTCAAATTTTTTAAAGAAATATAAGATATACTGTCGTTGCAAACATTTCCAAAAGAGCTGTTTCCAAACCATAAATTTAGATCTAGTACACCTGTATATTGAATTCTTGAAGGTATGTATATTGCAAAGTGTGAATGAATCCAGTAAGTATACCATGAACTGCATCTACAGAAGATTCCCAGGTTCCTGTCTGTATTGCATATATTTGCCTGTGAGTTTTTAGAGTGATAGTTTGGAACAAGGATCAGCATAAAAAGTCAAGGTACTAGCTGAAATTTGAGTCTCTGTTGCTCATAGTTAAATAAAAGGCAATTACTTACTTGAAGTTAAATACAAAAATTAAGAGTGTCTAGTTCCTTCTGTGGATTCCTCAGATTTGCAAAACATCAAGCAGTGCAACATTATAATTTGTTAGTTTTAATTTCATTGACAGTATGAGTGTGCATACATACATATGTATACACATTTCTGCCAGTAGTGTTTGAAAAAGACTTGTTTTGCCTTACTAATGCTTCATATGAGATATGTGACAATCTTTTTTTGTCTGTTTATGGGTTGAATTCTAGATTCGCTCTCCCTTTCAAGACGAACCTTGTGAGCACATCAAACTAGAACAATACGTACATGATTTGGAAAGCTTGCACTTTATATATGCATGCTTTGCTGCACATCATGTTTTCCTGCAGGTCTTATAATTACAGCTGTAGCATTTTTTCTACTTTCAACACATACTGAATGATAGCTTTGAGATGGAGTTAGAAAAACCAAAATGAACAGAGCTGTCATCTATTTCTGGTATGTGCTGGTATTTACCCTCAGGCTATATCACACTTGGCACTGTCCTTTAAAGCAGGGTTTTCAGAGAGAGGGAAAAGACTCTCTTACCTGCCTGTTCTGCTGTCAGGTTCAATGCAACTCATGTATAGTTCAGCCAACTGAACTTGCACCAGTTATGCTGTTTGCTGTTTTATTTTCTCTTGGAATGTGCTAGTTAAAGTCCAACACTTGAAGTCTTTTTGATATCTTTACCTTTGCAACTTATTTCAGTTTGAATTAACTTTCCTGTGAGAGTCTGAACTGCAGTCTTGTGTAGAAACTTGGATTGAGAATTGGAAATGGTTATTGATAATCTGTGCTCCAGAACAACTACCGACTGTTGTAAGTGATAATCTCTCAGGAGCAACTTGTATTTTTTTTTCTCTGAGTTATTCTGCTCAGATGTCCCTGCCAAAGCTGTGGGATAGACATGAAATAATATCTCACATGCTGACAACAAACTTAGTGGTCTATGCTGTGCTGTCAAGGAGGTTTGTGTTGTATTTTATTACCTGGATAAAGGAAAAGCCTGGGCCTGCCAAAGACAGCAACAAAAGAATCCCTGATAAGGTTTCCTCACTACTTGTCTTGCCTGATTTCTGATTATACAATTAATGATTTGTCTTTTTAAGAGTAAATGTTCAAGATTCTAGTACTCTTATGAACTTTAAGAATCTGATGTTTTTGCCTTTTTGAAATGAGAGAATGTAAAGTTCCCACTAGACTCAGTATATTAATGTGATGTTATGTAGTTCACAGTTTCTCTTGCCTTTGTTTCAGGGTCTTCACAGGGCAACTGTCATGAGTGTTCTGTGTTAGAATGCAAAAATTTGTAAAGGCTATGAAGGAATATATGCTATCCTTCCCTTTTTGTGGAGGATTAGGGAGTCTAGAGATGCTTTACACATTTTTTTTTCAAATAATTTGCCATTTTTCAAGAGCTTAAGTTGAAAGGCTTATTTTCAAAATCTTCATCTAGCGATCAATTAGTTTTAGATGACATGGTAAATTCTGGTGCACAAATGTCTAGAGAGAAATAATGAAGGGTAAAAGACACTGAGCAGAATGCTATGTTTTTGTTCTAAAAACCTACTTCACAAGTTGGGAAATAATGTTAAAAGAGGTACAGAGAACATTAAAATCGAGGCTTAGAGCTCCTTTGTTTATGGTAGCCTTTTAAGGGACGAGTTTTAGTCAGCTGAGCCACATTTTTCAAGGAGCTACTTCTGCTCTTTGGTACTCCTGAGATATTTTGTGTGTGTATGTGGCTTCCCTGCATATGTGTGGGACTGGGTCTTGTTTTCTACCATATGTGTTGCTCGACTTTCACTCTGCAGTTTCTCTGTGTGTTATTTTCTTGTGCATGGAGAAATAAATGATATAGCCTTGAGTTTGTGTGCAGCTAAACCTTGGACTGAAGGAAATTGCAAGTATAAGACAAAATGGAAAACATGTTATTAGATTCCAGAATGCACAACAAATATTTTCAGTACTGTTTATTCCTTGCTTTTGCCCTGTACAACATATTTTGTACACAAAATATATGTTTTCTTTTCCAAATCATCTAGAACACTCCAGGGCCACAAAGCTATAACTAATACTATCATTCTTCCTGAAGATTTTCAGACATCTGCTTAGGCTGAAATAAAATTAGATTTTCTATTTCTTCAGGGAATGAAAATACTTCCATCTTGTACTCTTATCCTTAGTTGATATAAAAAGTTGCAAACATTTTTTCTGAGAACAAAACTTTCAGAAATATTTTCATTCAGACCTTTATTTCTAGTAAAAAAAAATAGTTTGAGCTGATTAACATAACTGATTTCAAGTTAGTGGCATGCGAATTGCATTTTTGCAGACTACTGATTTGCTTGACTGAAATCACAAAGGATCCGAAGGCAATTTTGATTCCTTGGTCCTATACTTCGTGGAGAAAATACCAATTCTGTGACGTATGTACTGTAACATAACTCCTTTGAGGCCACACAAGCTCTCTGTCATCTGAGAAAAGAGCAGTGATTCTATGGCAAAAGTAGATCTAGGTATGCTGAACTGACCTGTAACAGTTGGACAAAGGAAAATGTTACAGGTTAGAGTAACTTAAATATCCTTTTTGTCTTGGCAAAGAATTACACCTTTTGTCAAAAATAAGTGGATTTTGCTACAGAGCATTCTAACTTTGCAAAATCACCATTATCTAGGGAAAAAGGTTGCTTTGTAGTAACTTATATTCTAGTATTACTTAATAACCTAACATTAAGGAAATGTGTTGCTAAAGTCCTTGAAAGAAAACTTTCTGAACTGTGATTCCTAAGAAATTGCCTTCAATTGTGTGCAATGTATATATTTTTAATAGAAAGCATTAGTGTCTAAATCAAGTACTAAGCAATATACAGTGGAAAGCAGGCAAAGAAATTAAACCCTGTATTCAGACCTTCAATACAGACCTTCAATACGGCCCTGGCCTTGCCTGGCTAAGCTTAAGCCCCGCTGCAGCTCATCCCAAAAAAAAAGAGAGAGAGAGCCGGGATCTCCATAACCATCAGAAGAGACCTGCAGCGGAGAAAGGAGTGGGACCCAAGGAGAACAATTTTGAAGAACACCAAGGTCGGTTTGAAGGAAAGAAAAGAGAGGGAGGAGGAGGAGGATGCAGAACCCAGGTTTCCACTTTGCAACCCGTGGCGAGAGCTGGGTCGACTGGTTGTGTGTGAGGGAACTGTGACTGTGGGCAGACCCAGACTGGAGTTTTGTGGACTTTTTTCCCCTATGGAAAGTGGGCCATGTGGAAGCAGAGAGAGACACACTGGGCTGAGGTTTTTTTTCCTACTCCTAAGAAAAACACGTGATGTGGCGGGGAAACCGAGCCCAAAAAACCGACCCCCCTTCCCCC
>NW_010180909.1:21600-31004 GCF_000695765.1 Mesitornis unicolor
AGTAAGGGCAGGATAATTATTCCTGAGCACTGAGCCCAAATGTTTCAATGCTATCAATATAAATCTGGCTTTAAAAATAAGAACTGAGACATAGACATCTGAATTTCGAATGAAACAAACCTTGTGTGGAAATAACATTTGACATTCATTTTGTAAGACTTAAAAACTTCTAGTAACATTTCTTAATGAATGGGTGCAGGGGGAGTAAACATCCTGCTTACTGTCTGGCTTCAGCCTACAGAATGACATATTGTTCTTGTGGCCTTATGAAATAATTTTAATTCCAATCTGTGGGGCTTGAAAAGTATGAAAACTTCTATAGGTGAACTAAAAGAATAATTTAACTAGATTAGTAAAATGATGATAAACACCAATACAGAGACTCTTACCTTGGGGCAGGAGAGGATGCATTTAATCCTAGTGTGGTTGTCTCAAAAATAATTATTATTTTGGACAATGTCTACAAAAAAAGTTACACTGAACTTTTTACTCTAGCTAACTTGTGTAGAAAAACTCATACCCAGTATATGAAGCCCCTTATTAGACTGACTAATTAAAAAATTATTTTTAATGGAAAAATAACCTCATAATTTTAATTCTATTTCTATTGGATGTAGTAATTTCTACTTCTTATATGCTCTAGTGTTGCTTTTCTGTTCAAAAGCAGTTCCAGTCTTGGGTAAAGAGAGAGCTTTTCAGCTTTTCAGGAACATATGCTTTTCCTGAAATATATGAATGAGAGATTTCTACATTGTGGCTTAGAAAAACTGCTTACAGTGGTGCTAATGTTTTTTAACTGTACTTCTAATCATGTGAATGCAACATTAAAATGTAAGAGCATCTCACAGATAATCTTTCATATATGTTCTTCTTGCCTTTATTAAGTATATATGTGATAAAATTATCTGAAGAATTTAAGGACAGAAAATCAGGACTGATAAAAGTAGCATATATATAGTACTGGTGAAGCATGACAATTTCCAGGTTGTTAATTCAGAAACAAATAAACTTGCTTTCCCTCAGCCATCATCTGTTTATTGTCTTTGTGCATCCCAAATAATATAATAATAAATAAGATGTAAGATAAAAGCGATGAAATATTCTAATGCTTCTCGATATGAAAAAACACTTGAACTAAAGCCAAGTATTAAATGTGAAAATTAAACCCACAGATTTTTATCAGACCAAAAATCAAGTAGTAGCCTAATTCTTCTAACTCCATTTCCTTGCAGGACTGAGACTATTCAGGCTCCAAAAATGTTTAAACAACTATAAGTATGTGCTTTAGGTTTAATAGTTGATATTAAACAACACACTATACAGTTGAATACAGGATAGAATTAGAAATTTTTGTGGACATGAAAATTCATGCCTTATGTTGACTGTCAAGGTAAGATATAATATAACCAAACAGCAAAAAACCCATGGCCATTTAGAAACATAATCATTTTGATATTCAGAATACTGTAGTAGATTTTAGAATACTGAAGCAGATTTTAATTATTTACCTTATCTTGTCTTTACCACAGAAGTAAGTCTCTAATGGAATCTGGCAAAATAATGACAAAACACTCAGAGTAGGTATTGACTTCTGATGCTGAAATTTACTTCAAATAATCTCCACACTAATGAAATCCTCTCAATGTAATTATTCCTCTTGAGGAATTTTTTAAGCATTTCTACTTTTACTGACTTGTCCAAATGGATGACTATTTTGTCTTTGTCTCTTCTCTAATAACAGTATTGATTTTTCTAAAATAAAACAGTCAGTTAGTGCTCACTGAATTTGTAAAAGCAAAAACAGTTTTTAAAGTATTTTCCATAATTGCTACAGGAACACAGTCAGATACTAGGCATGAATGACACTGAGTCATCAAAGGTAAAAAGTTAAATGTATTTTCTGTAGATGTGTTTGAATATTTGAAGAACTTAAAATCTGTTAAAATACCAGATGGCAACACTTGGGCAGTTATTTAATGAATTTATTTGGTTCATAATAACATAAAAAGTCTCAGCACACTAACACTTTTCATCTCTGACTTTGTAAGATTATATCTTTGTGTCTCGCAAAGCATTCTTTCTTTGCTTCATGGAATGTGAAGTCTGCAGAGATATAAATAGAATTGCCTGTTGGGTCTGCCAGATGATTCTGGTTAAATAAGTGAATTGCAGTGTTGCAAAGCAGTCTGCAACACAGAGCTCAGTATCCATGACTAGGTAGCAGCTAAATCAGGACAGCAGCATAGCTTTCTTCTAGTCTTGGCAAACAAGACAGTGCAGACTTAATGGATTAGTGGAGCAGTCTGAAAACTGCTTTCCCCATGGACTAAATAGCATACTAAGAATCAGAAGACTAAATATATATACATAAATCTATTTTTTTCTACTATCTCTAGACAATGAAAGAGACCTGCTTTTCTATTTTTAAATTTGTAGTTCAGATCTTGGATACTGGAATACTCTCTGCAGTACAGAGCTTTATTTGATTTGGGAAGATGTCTAGCAATGGGTTGGAAATTATAAATGTGACATAATAACTCTAGGAAAAATATTGCCGCACTTGTAATAACATAGTTCTCATTAAATATCGATTTCACATTATAAACCAATTTGTATACTGCTGTCTCATGATAATATAAAAATAGATGCAATTCATTTCAGCAACAGTTAAAATAATTGTTGACAGAAAAAGATGACATTTATAAGCTAAATAGAGGAAACTCTTCTAATTAATGTTCTTTACTAGAGCTTCTTTCAAAGTAAGACTGTTAAATCCTTCCTTAAATAACATTAAGGCCATTATTAGTATTGTTTAAACCCTTCTTTTTATAAAAGCTGCATATCCTTTGAGCTTCTCAGGGTTGCTCATATAGTATCATACTCACTGACAAAGCTATGCAGAATGCAGTTATCTAGAAGTGCAACACATAAATGACCTTTAGACACAATCAACCAACATCAGATGAATAAGAGCTAGGGAAGCTCTGATGGGTGCAGCACCTTGAGCTGTAATTTCCAACATTTTTTAGATGTGATTTATGCCAGACTCTTCATTTAGACAACCACAAACTCAGTTCACATGTTTTTTCATTATTTTTTTGTCAACTTTTTAATTTTAGAGCTTAAATAGAAGGATCTCTCAGGAACATGGGTAAAGAGCTCCTAGTGGCTACTTTTCATGCAGATTTTAGTGGTTACTTACTAGAAATAACTAGAACTCTGTCTGCCTTGCATCTATTTCCATATCTATCAGATGTGAGTTGTGTAGGAAAAGTTAGCATTACTTGCTAGGCTACTTACATCCTTGTGTTGGTATTTTTATTTATGTGTATAAGTAAGATTCAACACGTCATTCTATCCTACATGGCAAGAAGAAAGTAAAGCTGAAATAACTCAGGCTTGTTATAAATGTATTGTCTCAGGGTGCATAAATTTTTTGATTTTTAATGGAATCACTGTGAAAAATTAGGGCTATTTATTATGGGGAGGTGTTACAAAATAATGTCAATCACTTTTAAAAAAAAAGAAATTTTTCCCAACTACCAATTCATCTTGGCTGCTTAAACCAATCTTTTTTTTTTTAAAATCTTTTTTTTTAAAAAAAAAAAAAAAGGGACCCTGAAGTCAACAAACCTGAATTTCATTCATGTGTTCCTTGTTTCCCAGGTGACAGCCTGACTATGCTTTCAGGACTAATATCCAGTTGTAACTGAATTCAATAGAAATTCTGGCTGGTGTTCTAATAATATGTGACATAGAAAGTCACATAAGAAAATTAATAGTTTTGTCATCAGAATAGCATTTGAATAATATGTAATATCTAAGGCCTAGGGCTATCCAATTAATGATGAAGAAAGAACAGCGTATCAGATAACTGTTTGCTAAATGAGAACCATTCATTTTGTATTCTAAATGAGGGAAGGTTCTATGAAGAAGGAAAAATATGACTCTGTTAATTTAATAGTGTTCCACATATGTACAAAACATTTTCATATCAAGTTTATGTGTATAACAGCTACTAATATGACTACATACATAATAAGGTTTCTTTGAATTTTCAAGTAGAGCAAGTATATTTTTATTTCTTTTAAAAGTCTGTTATAAGAATCATGGCAGTTGAAATTTTGATCAGTCAGTACTTGGAGTGGCGAAATGAACAGAGAGACCATGGGAACTCTCTCTGTTTTCCATCTCCCCCTGTTTTTCAGTGTGTTACCCAAGCCATACTCTGTCAGATTCTGTTACAGCATATCACATTATGCCTGGCTTGTGGTGACAAGACAGTAAGAGGTGATGAAAAGAATAGTAAACCAATATTTTCAAACATTCTTGCCCTACTTCTTTCTGATAATTTCAAATCTCTTATAGGTATAATCCTAGCAAAGTTTGACCTCTTCATGGGAGTAGTTCACACTGCTTCTTAGGGCTAGCTGTTATAGAAATCCATAGCGGTATAATGTATTTTTCTGATATATTTCTGGGAATTTAATTTCACAATGCAGAAACGCACGTATCTGGAATTTGGAAATATTAGAATTATCACCAAAGCTTAGACCTTGCCAGGTGGTACCTACCTGTCTGGTTGCCACTCGATATCTGAAACTTTTGAAGAAATTTTCTACTATGTATCTGTTTTTTTTTGTCATATATCTTAATCAAACATAATGGTTATTCCTATTTGGCCAATAAACAAAATTTTAAAGGTATAAAATAGTGGGAGAAAAGAGACGTTCCTGTTAAAGTACGTACTTGGGATAGGACATGTACTTAGAATGAGCTTAGTTTATTCACAACTGTGGCTGTGGACAGATTTGGAATATTTTGAATAAAGAGAATAAGGAGTACAAAGCACTTTTTTTTTTCCTCAGATGAGAAATGAAAGCTTAACTTGGTTTCAGGCATCTAGGAGTGATTATAGGACTTCAAGGTCTGATGTTTTATGTTTGTTGAAATCAATGGGAGTTGTAGATGGTAGTTTATCCTTCAAGAATCCATATTTCAAACATTTTGTCAAACCCTACCAGCTGTCTTGTTGAAATAGTTTAAATAGTTAAGATGGCCTAAAGTCCTTAAAGGAATTCATATTTTATTATCAAGGATAGTTTAGTATTCAAAGGAACTCAAGTATCTCATAGTTTAGCAATTCAAAACTACTTAGCCTATGAAGGCTAACTGCTCTAAACTGTCAACATAGTTTAAATCAAACTACAATTCCCAAATTTGGTTAACCTTTTTTCACCTGAATTCATAGCAGATATTGAGCTTCAGTTTTGTCACCTAATCATGAATGGAGTGATATGAAAGACAGTTGAAAGATCACAACCATATCTTGTATGTAGCCCTAGGTGAAGAGTTAGCTTTGAGTCCTGCCTTTGCAATTCTGCACTTGTAAGTCTGAGCACTGGTTTGTTTTTAATGATTTCTTTTTTACTGCTCTCATTGTTTTTCTTATTTATCTTCTGTTTTTTATTCCTAATATACTGGTTTTAAAAAAATTCTCAACCCCAGATCTGTAAGCATATTAGCCTCATGCTCCATTTAAAGAGCAGAGCTGGACAACTGCTGCTTTTTTCTCCAACTCTGAGGGATAAGTTAGCTACATTATTCTGCAGTTATTTTTTTAAAGGTCTATTTATATTTTTGCCCTTGCTTTTTTCTAATACCCGCTAAACCATTTTCAACAATTTCCTTCATTTCATAGCTGCTGCTGGTGAGAAAAGGATACCTTTCTCCAGATCAAAACATTCGTCTGGACCCTGTTCCCCTCCATGCCATCAAACATCTGTTTTATTTTTTGTAGCTGCCTGGTGGTGCGAAGTGTTAAATGCCATTGAAATGGCAGCCTGTGGAAAGTGTGCACAACAAATAAAAGTATGATATGTTTTTCTAGGATTCTGACAAGTACCCTTGTCAATGCACTCAAATACAGAAAAAATACCTTTCTACCTATGTATCCCCTACTAAATCTTTAACATGGCTTCCTTGCTTAAACATTGACAAGCTCAGTAACTATAGCTACATAACCATTCTTCTATGCTTCTATGTAATTAACTGGGTTCTGCACATTAGAGAAAATTACTGTGGATTTTTTCTTTTCTGTGGATTTTTTTTCCTTTCTTACTTATCCTTTAATTCATTTCAGTGGGATTTTGTGATTGCCATTCTGGAACACCAACACAGTTAGAATGAAGTTTCAGTAAAGCTCTAGGTATGTTCTAGTTTTTGCTGATTAATAAAAATACTCCTTGAATTATGATACACTATGAACATACCTTTATGATGTGTTTGGTGTCTTACCCCTGAAGACATGACAGATGACTGTGTAGGTATCAAACATGTTTAAATATTTTCTATAGCATTGCAACACAGAATGTTATGATATCATGAAAGTGACAGAATTTGAAGAGCTATAGTTTCATTAAAAGAGAGAGATAATATCTTTTTATGATCTCTGGGAAACCAACCAATATTTTTTCCATAACCTTATTTTAATTTATAGTGATTTAAACTCCCTGTTTTTCTCTCTATCCCTGTGAATATCCAAGTTCAAATTTATCACCTAAAAAGATAGAAAATTGAAAAATAATACATTTTTTTTCTTGTCAGAGACCTTAAAGATGTACAGTCTATATATATATATATGTCAATGTTTTTTTCAATGATCTTGTTTCACTTGGGATTATTTATAGCACTATTTTAGAATCAGTGGGTTTTAGGTATATTCTTTTATTTAACTTTATAATCTTGTTGCTTAAGTTGATGAAACTTTTAAAATAAATAAAAAACCACAAACAGATGGATTAGTCTCTGCATGGTCACTATTACCTTGTATTGATTTTTTGGGTTCATACTTTGGCTTCATTGAGAAGAAATCTGGACAGTTTGTTGAGTATTCTTTATTTCATAGCAGAAAAAACTTGGAGTTCTCTGATTCTGCTCTTAAACATTATTCTTTACAGACCAAACAATGGAATGCTGGTTTAAGGGTAGGATCTGAGAGACGGGAATATGTGCAAGTCAGTGGAAGTCTAGACTAACAAAGCAATCAAATAAGAAATGCGGGATTTAACCTCAGATGCATAATAATCAATATGTGAAATACAGCTTGTGCTACTGTTCTCCTTATTTATGCACACTGAAATTTTGATTACTGAATGATGGTTGGGACAGAAAAATGGTATTTTTTGTTTTCATTTAGGGCTTTTTCAGGCATCAGTTCATTCTGTTATTAGTGGATTACCTTGTTGTTATTTAGAATTATAAGAACAAGTCTGGGTAAAATGCATAAGATACATAATGCTTTTTTGTCTTCCATTGTCAATTTTGTTTTGCCCATTGAGGGTTGTATTTGAAGTTAAATTACGTGTTTGTTCATATTATTCATTGAATCATGTTTGTTTTTAAATGTTTGTGGGTTAGCAATCTGTTATGATGAAAACTGTTATTTGAGTTTCTATATTACACATTGAATTATGAGCCTTGTTCAGATGAAACAAAATTTTATAAATATATATAAAACTCATATAAAACATGGTTGTTTATTTATGAAATCTTCAGAAGATTAATCTAGAACAAAAGACTTAATTTAAGGTATAATATACAATGGCAAAGGAATGTATAAGGAAATAAATGACTTTAGATTGGTAAATATATGATAGAAGAAAGCAAAGGCACAAGTTGTGTTTTGGGACTAAACGTCATTGCCTCATTGTCCTTGTTTTGCTTGGAGAATTATCGCTGAATGACAAATAAATTTTTCTTGCTTGCACCTACTGAAATTCTTATGCTTGTATCAGACTTCTCATGAAGTCTTATGCCTTGTTTCATACCCTAAGTAAAACAGAGTTTTCAAGAAATTTTAGTTAGTCATCTGCAAAATCATATAGTCCACATGAAGGTCTTGTGGAAACTAGTTTAAACCATGATGTAGTGAATAATGAATATTTCTTTTAATACATCTTTACTCTCGATCTCTGTGTCTCCAATATCTGCATGGAAGTACTTCGGGATTTAGCAATATATGAGACATGAAACCGAAGGATTTGGACTCATACTCTAAGATGGTACAGTCTTCTTAAATGCCTCACTAATAGGTCTTCTCAGGTGTTTAAAGTCAAAATGATGTAGAAATTTTATGTCAAAAAATTATATTCAATCAGGCTGACCTGGGAATAAAGGGTTTTTTTAAGTCCTTGTATAGAACCAAAAGCCTCTAAGCACCTTTCACTTAGCCAATTTCTAAGAATAGAAATTCTGATAATAGGTTATTGTCCTTGTTTTGCTGGGATTGAATTGTAGAATCCCTTTTAATGCTTTGGCCAGACGTGGATTTTTGAGAAAGCAGTGCTTGAGCTTTAACACAAGTTGACATTATAGCTTTGGCTGGAGTTAAGTTATTTTCCTTATGAAGATAATAAGGTTATTGTTTTCATTTTGGTGGCAGATATTTACATTTTTCAAGGATTTGCCTGCACCTGTGGTTACAGTTTCTTTTAGTTAGTCTTTTGGTTTGGTGGTTTTTTTGTTTTGTTGTTTGTTTGTTGTTTTGTTGTGTTTTGGGATTTTTTTGTGTTTTTGTTTTTGTTTTTGTTTTCTCTTTGCACAAGAGAGAGAGGTGGGGAAGTGAAAGCCCAGGGCTCTTTGGGTTAGATTATCTCCCAGGATAGATAATCTGGGTCTGATCCAAGCTGACTGATAAAGATGTATTCCATCTTATAAATGTCACACTCACTATAAATTGGGAAGCTTGCAGGGAATGACCCCTTCCTGCTTCTTCTTCAGCCTCTTCAATCTCTTCCCTTTGTGATGGAGGCCTGTATTGGTTCCTGAGGCTTACCCTTTCTGTTGCATTCTTGTTGGTGTATGTAGAGTGACTGCTGTTTATGAGCTAAGTATAACCATTGTTCCTATTCTTGTTACAGTTAATTGGCATTATTGTTGTTTAAGTTAGCTTGTTTTAGTTATTAAATACTTTTTATCTCAACTGATGAGTTGTATTGGGTTTTCTGTGAGGGGTTTCTGGTTCTGTCTATGGTAACGGGAGAAGGGCTATGGAGATGGCCTTTTAAGAGGCTACCTGAAAAGCTCCCCTTTTGCCTTTGTCAGACCCACCTCCCAAGCCAATCAGCGCTCCTGAGAATTCATGCATTTAAGGGGGGTGCAGGGCATGTCTCTCTCTCTCTCTGGCACCAGCCCTGACCAGCATGGCCTGAGGCGTGGATGGCACAGCCCTGGCCTTTCCCAGCTGGGCTTGGCTGGACCCGACCACAGCTTAAGCTTAAACCTTGCTGCAGCTTCATCCCCCCAAAAAAAAAAAAAGAGAGAGAGAGCTGGGATCTCCATAGCCATCAGAGGAGACCTGCAGCGGAGAAATGAGTGAGGCCTGAGGAGAACAACTTTGAAGA
>NW_010180910.1:0-40121 GCF_000695765.1 Mesitornis unicolor
TAAAATAAAATAAAATAAAATAAAATATAAATAAATCCAAATCCCTGTAACTATTTAATATGCTGGGAAAAGTTGAATTTAGCTTCAGTTTCCCATCTGCTCCAAGTGGCGTTCCCTGACCTCTGCTGGGAAGCAAACGCAGCAATTCTGGCTACAGACGAGAATGGTGGTGAGTTACCATCTACATCAAGAAGACGAGTGGGAGAACATGGGTAACAACTCATCTTTCTGAGTGAACCAGGCAGTGAACAACAACAAAACCACACTCAACATCTTTGGGGCTGACCCAAAGCCACCGGTATCATCTGGGGTCTGCAGGATCAAGCTCCCTTTCAGTCCTCTATAAAACCCATCCAAGTCTAACAGAGCAATGCGCTGTGGCGGTAGAAGCAGCTCAGCAGAGCAGCCAGAGCACAGGTTGAGAGTCAAACCCTTCAGGACCCCTTCTAAATTAGCAGCCAATTTACTGTGCACGTTGCACGCAAGTGACATTTAGAGTAGGTGTTGGGGATTTTTATTTCAAAATGAGATTAATCTCTGAACTCTGGCAGGTATCTTGATCTAACGAGTAAAGAAAGGACAGAGGTGGATTTTAATTCTGCTCCTGCCGCCACACAGTAGCTCATGAACTCCTGCAAATACACACGCACCTCTTCCTCCTCCTACGCTGTCCTGGCTGTATAGACAGTAAGGCTGATGGCACAGGATCAGCTTTTAATTAGCACATACACATATCTATAATAAAATAATTAAAAAAACCCAAAACCACTGGTAACTGCAGATGCCATTTCTCATTTTCCCAAATGTTATTTGTCCTTTCGAAGCGATAGAGTGAAACTGAGTAGGAAATATTTACTGACACTTCAGATCATTGCTTTCTGGTGGGTGCCGTTAACGATCGAGGGAAGATGCTGCTAGTCAAAACTATGGTAGCTATGAAAGAAAATCTAGACTGCAACAGCAACTGAATTGATTTTTAGATTGATTTTATCACGTGAGGGGGAAGGGGGTGGCACTACTCCTTTTCTGCTATGCTCAGTGTACAATACCCAGCCCTCTCGCCACAGACCCTCACAAGAAGGCAGATGCTGCCAAAGCGGTGCCACTCCTCATAAGTCTTCCCAAAAGCTCAATTTGTCTTTGGTAGATACAGGACTTGCCCAGAATATGGGAGGTCTGGGCTCAAATCACTCTTCTGCCTGAAGGATTGCAGTTCCCTTCTTTCCAGAGGAGCATTTTGACTCCCTGCTTGGTGCCCATTCTCGCCTATTGAACCTGTTTTGCTTACATTAAATAATCATTAAATATTCATTGGGTCAGAAGGAGAAGGTGTGCTCCACAGATGAGTCGTGAGTCCCTCCACTGGACAGGGAAGAGAGTGACCTAAGCCTTGCTTCATTAATATTTCTTAATTTACATTAAATATTCAGTGGAGCAGGGACTGAAATCCAAGTCTCCCTTCAAACCCCCTCAAGCCATGGCCAGAAGTGGAGCTACTTTAAGAACTGTAATGCTGAGAAGACAATTCCCAGGGACAGCAGCGTTGACATTTGACTTCAGCAGCCAACTGGGGATTTAGGAACCCACGCCTTGCTAAGGCCTCCAACAGATCAAGTCCCACCTCACATCCACTATTTCCTGAGCCTAAAGCTATGAAAGAAACAAAATACTTCCTGAAGAAAGTAATAAGTACTTAACTAAAGCATGTCCTTCTCCTTGCCTTTAATGCAAGCTGGAAAGAATATAAGGAATTAAAAAGTAATGTTCTTGCAAGCTGAATTTTCAGGGCAACTGAATTTGCAGTGAGATTTTTTCATCCTCTTTTCTAACTTCCTTTCTCCAACATTTTGGGACACTAATCCTCTCATTGCTGCTGCTGACACGGCATTCTCTGCTTCTCAACCCAGAAAACTCATTACCTGTCTCTTCCAAAGACAAGGCAATGGAAACATCCCAAAGGGCCAGATGGACCAGGCCAGATGTCATCCACTGCTTTTCTCCAACATTTGCACCTAATTATTTCTCCCACTTCCATGATTTTACCCATTTTCAAGGCTCCCAATGCAGGACTTCTTCATCTCTCGACAGCTTTCTGCATAGACCATCCCTAGGTACGCTGTCAGCGTGAGCCATGGATCTACATTAGCCCAACACTTACTATTTTTTAATTGGCTAAATCTCTGCAAGTCATCTTGAAACAATATGCAGAAAATTAGTCTTATTGCGCTATGTACGGCCATCTGAATCTTTTTTATAGTTATTCTATCACGCGGTGAAAATCTTTTGCTTTCTCGGCAGTAAACCAAGATGACAGAACCCAGTGCTAATAAAGAGGGATTGTCAAATTACAGAAGTTATGAAAAGGACCTCCTGGAGCTCGCTTTTCTTTATATAACGGAGATTTGAGGGATGAATTCAGGTGACTGGAATACTGATGTGAAAGGGCACAGCTTGTTCAGAAGGGACGTGTGGGAATAAGAAAGAGTTTATCAAAAATGTAGACCTGCTCAGAGTGCCAGGCATTGCAGGCAGGCAGGCATACCTGTCAAAAAACTCTGCCTAAAAGTAAAGGCAAAGGAAAAGTGAACAGTATTTGCCTATCTTGGCTTGCCAAAACAGGAGGTTAGTATGGATGAGGCCTATTTTTCCCTAAATACATCCAGAGTTGTCCAAAGCCCAGGATTACATGCTAATGTGGAGATAACTTCATTTAATTAATGATAACCATAATGAAATACAGTTTATAAAACTCATTTTTTAAGACTTCTAGAAGTGCAGCCGGTGAAGTAACACAATTACGGGTTTTATACCTTACTTTGAGGTGTCAAACCGGGGAAACAATGCATTAAAAATACGAAGTAGCCTCCACTTTGTGCTCCATGCTGATGATGTCTGAGCCGAAGCGTCACATTGGGTTTGGGTATGAGATTTCAAGAAAAGTGTGGTCCTCCAGAAAGGCTAATGGCAAGCAACAAAACTGACTGGTACAAAAACAGGACGGGGTCTGAGTATATCAGAGAAAGACACTTGATGTCCACTGGAGAAGGACAGGTCCCTGCTTGTCCTTTCCTAAACTGCCCTTACAGAAACAGCAAGATTTTAAGAGAAGCCATTAGGAAAACCACTTCTGAGCTGGCTACACCCTGGAGATGCTCAAATTCCCAATGCCAGAGGCTTCTACCAGTAAAAGTGACTGTGGTTTACACACAATTCCAATGGTCAGAAGCAATTACACAGTGAGTTACTGCTGTGCAGCTGATGTGTGGCCATGACCTCCACAGCCTGGTGGTTCTGTCTGCCTGGGAACACCCCAAAAATGCAGCCCCACAGAGATGGGGCTTGTTGGAAACCTGTAGGTTTGGCAGATAGTTCTGGTTCTTAGCTTGGAGTCGGTGGCGCTCGTGCTTTAACTTAGGATGACAAAGTAACAATCACATCAGCCCATACGCGAAATTTCTGTGGAATAACATTCGCCCCTCCAAGGAGCTGAACTCTGAAAATGATCTCTTGACCTACACAGTCGCAGTGACCCCTAATTATGCAACGATATCAACACAAAGATCATTCCCCATTTCCATGGCAACAGCACCAGCGAGCAGCAAACCCATCAAGGTCAGGCATATAAACTGAGAAAGAAAAGTAGTTTTCTGTGTAGTGGTTCATAGAAGCTTTAACTGCAGCAGTGGCCAGTAAATAGGGGTGCACTTGCTTGATCGCCTGTCTCAAATGGACATAAGGGAGAAAAAAGAATTGCTGGAGTACAACTGCGATCTTGCCGCCTGGTTTCCAAGAACCGCTGGTGACCGCTGCTTCGCAGGGCACACAACTGCACAAAAGCATCCAACTATGCTGTAACGTGAGGAACCGGGTTTCTTATTCAGCAGGCATTAAATAAGCCAGGCAACACGTGCTTTTTATCGAGTTGGTGACAGTTAATGCCATAGCTGACGCTGTGTTACTTCCAGAAAAGCCCGGTCAGAAAAGATCCAAAAAACCATGCTCTAATTTGTCAAAATCAAAATGTTTTCCTTACTGGTTTGATTCCCACCTCCTCCTAGGGCCCTGCTTGCAAATGGAAAAATCTGCATGCTTGACTGTGTCTGTCTGTCTTCTTGCTGCTCACTTTTTGAAGCTGAATCATTACTGTCTTTTCTCACATGAGAATACCCAAAGCTTCTTTGTGTCCTAATATCTTTATTAAAACAAGGCAGCTAACTTGGGAGGACAGCTGGGGAAGCTCCGTGGGGCTCACTGGGGACAATAAACACAGAACATGGCTCTTCACAGGGTGATCACAGCACCTCACTTCCAAAATCCCACTATTCCCATGCTCCCAATTATCATCTGGCTTAACTGCCTTTTTGATTATTTCTAATATTGTTCCAAAAGAAAAGTGCTTTTAATTCAGTTTCTTTCACTAAAATGTGCTTCTGCCTCGTATCATTTCCAATTGAAAAGAATTGGGCACAGTTTCAAATTTCTATTTCCTAAACACCTGCAACACATCTATAGTTAATGGCATTTGATTATTTACCTGAAGATAGTCTCTGAAAGCTTAAAAGGAGTTTTGATTCTTAAAAGGGACCTTCTGATTCTTAAAAGGGACCTTTTCTTTATAGTAAGCACCCATATTTTTCATTTATTTAATTTTATTTTGAGAGAGCACGTTGGGAGAAAGCGTGATTCACATCAGCTACGAGCTGTGTCAGACTGGGCAGTGATTTACAAGGCTGCCTAGAGCTCTGCACAAGGTGCATGTTTAAAGAAGCATTTGCTTCATGTGATAGCACAGCTATCATATTTGTCTTATTATTCTGCATAAAGCTGACATGGAGTCCTAGGGTTATAAATGGGACCAAGGATGTAAATGCAGCAGTTGAGGCAAACTCTTGAAGTCATTGCAGCTCACAGTGAATTGAACCATTTAGTGATGAATAACCAGCATTTAATTGTTATTCTGGTGCCTGGCATAAAGCTATGACACCGTCCTCCTCCTACCAGTATTTTTGTGGCTTAAAATCAAATATTAAAAGATTGAAATCTAAATGAATTACGAAATCTAGGTAAAAAAAAGAGAATGTGAACTTCAAAGCTCTTTTTCACTGTAGGTTTCCAAAACTCTGCCGTTATAATCCTAAAGTAACGACATGCTGTTCTTTCGACCCCTTTGAGGTGGGGAAGAGGGCAGGACACCACACCTGCGTTGCTCCCCTATGTCACAACATCGTACCCCTACCAACATCTTCAACCCCACTCCTGTGCGTGCTGGCACCTTGCAGACCCTGAAAGACTCCTCAGGAATGATCCAAGGCATGGGCCTGGGGCCAGCAGAGTTCTGTTCCCATTAAATGCTGTATGAATCCTGGTTTGACCCAAGGAGGCCCCCTCTCCACGTGGCACACCCTCAAATTCCTGCAGAGAACTGCTGCTAGCAGGGGCTGATGGGGAGACATCAAGCGATCGATTCCACCATAAATCAATAAGCACAACACGAGTTTCTAGACATTGAGGATGAGAAATACAGCTGAAGGGTGGCTTGGCATGGCCCCTTCTCTCATACCTTTCCCTCCATCCCCGGTTCTGTTGTGCTCAGAGCAAGGTTTCATCACAGGGGTTTCATAACCAAGTCTCAATAAACTTCACCCTATCCTGACACTCAGATATGAACACAATCACACCTAAACATCTCTAATGAGAAGTATTGCATCCTTCTACTCAGAAAATCCAGAACCTCTTACGTATCAAGTTTTCCTAGTGTATTTTGTACCTATATAATAGAATTGTTTCTGTTGGAAGGGACCTTTAAAGGCCATATTACCCCCTGCAATGAACAAGAATATGTTGTGTCTTACTGCCCTTCCTAATACAAGAATGAAGTAGGCAGACAAGAAGCTCAGCAGCTCTCCAGGTGAGCAACTCCATTGCTTTGCATCTCCCACTATTGGAAGCTTAAAGATATTTGACTTTTTCTCATCAGTTTAAGCCTATGACTCTTTGTCCCTTTTTATGTGGTTTTGCAAGGCAGCCTCCTCTCTGCAGCTGTTTTACATATTTTTAAGCTTTTTATACTCCTCCCAAAATGCACCTGAGGAATCACAACATGCCCTGGAGCCTTTCCCCAGTGCTATGGCTGTGGTAAAGAAATCACTACCATTGCTGTTGTTATGGTCCCTAACAGATTAGCACTTCCTCGTTACTACTTTTATTGGCAACATTCAAACCCATGTACTAAAAGTCTGAATCTAATAAAGAAATACCCAGACTGCATTTGTATTTGTCATATTCAATGAGCCAAAAAATTAATTAGGTTGAAGACATTATCATTGGCAGTAGCACTCCAGATCACTAATTGACATTGCTTACTACTGCAATTTTAATTATTTCCTTTATTGCCAGTCAAGTCTCCTCCCTCCAAGAGTTGCCATGAGGTCCATCACTCATGTTGTTTGAAGCCGTGTTCAATGAACATGATTCTGGACACACAATTAGGGGTCCTCAAGCAAAGGAATTGCTGAGAGCAGATTTGGTCTAACTGATGGCTCTCTGCAGCAAATGGGAAAAGCTCTTTTCTTCTTCAACAGAGCTCACAGAAGCAGGGGCTCCATTTCTCCCAGGGTTGCACCACAGCATTTGCCACCCAGAAAGGCGCAGAAAGGATTTTCCAGAGTTAGGGATATTGACTCCTTGTTGAATTTCAGAGGAGTTTGCAGGTTGTAACTTCCCCCTTACTCTTTTGGGAATAAAGATTAAAATCCCCAATGGTATCATGATAAGGAATGTAGCTATGGAAGGAGATTACGGCATCTCCTTTGGCAGCAGAGCTCTCATGATTGGCAAAATTCTGTAAAAATGAGCAGCTCCTTAGAAGGAGAAGCCTTTGGGCACCAAATGGCACGAAACAGTAAAGGAATCACAAGAACAAAATGCAACAAATACACAATATCTTGCTGAACTTGATGCTAAAAGCATCAGAGCTCTCAGCACTAACTCGGAGGATTGGTACCCGAGACAAAAGGTGGTGGGGCCGAGAGGCAGGTGCTGTGTTTATAAACGAGGTAAAACACTGATGCAGTCACGGCATGGATTGGAGCCGTGATTGAGCGGAGGAGCAATCTGCCACAGCGCGTTCGGTGAGCTGCAGGGATGGAATAGACGGCTTTGCAAAGTGCTTCGGAATGGTAAACTACACGGTTAAACCATACGGATGTCTGCAGCACCAGGAGCTGTTGGACAACTCTTGTGTTTCTATCTGTCAAAGGGAAAACCTTTCTGTACAGCTCATTTTTTCCAAATAACTAAAGTAAGGAATGGATTTGCATTAGACCTGCATACTTCAGTTTCATCTGAAGCGGTTTATGCTGTATTAAAAACTGCAGAACGGACTAACACAACAGCTTACATGACTTGCTTGCCCTGCTGAGCCTTCCTTGGAGCCTTGTTTTGCTCCCATGCACTGTAGCCACTGCCATTCATCCCAGTTTTCAGTCATCAATTTAACTGAACAGATAAAACCTTCTACCTTCTCTCAATAGAGAGCTAAGAGACTAGTTTATTATTTTACTGAGTGAAGCTCAAGCTTTGAGGAACAAAGGAAATGAGTAAAATGAAAGGAAGAACGGGGTAAAAAGCTAAGAAATATTACTAATTTTGCCGTAATTGCTTTCTCTGTGGATGATTATGATCACTTCTGGTCCACCAGCTTCTGAAGTGTACACTTTACAGAAAAGATGGAGATTTTTCCAACTCATTGGGCCATTTCAGAGCGAGCAGTGAGGAAGCACTCAATAGGAGTTGGACTTGGCAATTTATTCAGGACAGGTTAATGAAACTGTCTCTTCTGGACAATGCAATGCAAAAACGCAGAGGTATGGCTAAGTGTGGTACCCTTAATTCTACATTAAATCCACTATTCCTGCAACTGAGGCGCTCTTTGCACTTCCTCCTCTATTACAAGAAATATTACTCTTAGTGCACTGTAACTTCCCAAATAAACGCAGCAACAAGGCTTTGAAGGGGTAGAGCAGCAAGAGAAAAGCTGTTTAGGTCCTAATAGGAGTTAATGAATGCACTGAGTGGAATTAAGACTTTACACGCAGCAGAAATAAGTCAGAAAAGAGTTCAGATGGTTCATAACTCAGAAATGTTATCATGTGCCTTTCAATCATGTGAGCAATTCCATTAAACTAATCTGCTTTAATTGCATTCAGCTCAGCGAGATTACTCATATGCTTAAAATCAAACAGATGATTAATTATTTCCCTAAAAGAAGGCCCGGTTGGGAAGAATGGATAATGCAAACAAACGTTGTATGTATGCATTTAAATGCTTCAAGGTATTTAATTCAGCACTTTATAAACCAAAATATTGAAATCGGTTGGAAATCTGTTCCCTGGATGCAAAGCATTCTCAGAAAGCAGCATCTGAATTATTGCACCAAATTGTTTTGCTAAGAGTCAATAACATCTAACAAAAGGTTCAAATATAATGAATCACAACTAAGTGAAACAGCTCATATTCTATAGACGTGCTCAATGTGCTTTGGAAAACAATACAAAAAGCATGCTCTTAGGTAAATTCAAGCAGTAAATAGGGTCTAACAAGAATCCTTTGCTCTGTAATCTGCTCTTGCAGAATTAAAGTTTCAGATGCTAAAAAAGTGATCGTTTTCACACACAAAAAAATCCCTACAACAACCAAATGCTGTTCAGGCTGTCACAGGAGCCTATTGTACATCAATTAGCAACTCTGATCATGTATTTATTAATTATTTATATACATTTTGCCTGAAATGTTGGGGTATTTTGAAGTTTATGCATCATATAAACTTACCCTCTTATGCTGCTGCTTTAGCTTATCCTGTATTTTATTTTGGGGGTGCTATTATTATTTACTTTAAACAAGCAAGATGCTGACTGATATCTCTGATATCTCCATTGAGAGTGTGAAGAGGTCAATCAGCCCATGAGGTACTGCGCTTTAAACTGGTGAAATGTGAATGGGGATGATGAATAGTTAATTACTTCTGTGATAGAAAAGGAATTCTGTTCACAAATTCCTATTCTATTTGGCCTTTAAACACGAAGTTCGATGGATGCTGCCTTCAGAGCTCACCCTGATACTTATTCTGTTCTTGCATTGGAGTCAGCATTTGGGAGGGCCTGTTGCCATATGGAAAATGAGGAACAATTACTCTAAATAATTACATCAGTTTATTGCTGTCTGTTGCCAAGAGAAACAAGCCGTGTTGGTGATATCCACTTGCGTTGCCAAGTAACTTAATCTTTGGGGAAACTAAATAGGCTCCAGCACTAGCACTTCTCTAACCATAAATATCTGTTCTAACTGATAGCACCACGGCTCGTAACTGCATCTTTGTTCTGATAATTTCCCAGCGTAATCGTGGGTGATGGCCTCGGAGGTGTGAGTTATCACATGGGGCTGGAGATGCACAGAGGTGGTATCTGGGTACGAGCTGGGCAGTTTAAGCTCCCCTCACAGTCACCGGGGAGAAATCAGAACTTTTAAGGTAAATTAACAGACAAGATCAACTGCATGGTAGAAACCCACGTATCTCCATTGCCCAGGAGTCCAGGTGAAGGTGGTGCCAGCTTTACTGAGCAATAACATTGGGGGAGATGAATCCAGGCCAGGTGCTCTCCCATCCCAGCCATCAGCTGAACCAGAAGCCAGTCCTCGTCAGCGTAATTAAACTTTGCTTTGGCAGCAAAGCCTGGCAAGAGGTGACCCTGTTCTATAAAACCTGTAGCATTTTCAGACTGCAACTGCTGTTCGTGCTTGAAATCGGCAGCAGTGCGAGGGTGAGGGCTCTTAGTGAGGTGCTTAAGGGCAGATATAATAAACACTGGCCCGAGTTAGCAAGGAAAGGCAACCTGGCACTGCCACCTCCTCACCTCCTGCCACAGGCACTGCTGTTCTTCTCCAGCCACTTTTGCTGTGCCTTTCAGTTCCTCATGACTTGTACATTCTGAAACCCTGATGTCTAAGAGCTATCACCCAAATTGCTGCAGACAGCAACTTACTGTTTCTCATCGTGCTTTCCGCTAAAGTTTCATCCCAGCTTGAAAAGACAGCTCTGAAAGGCCTCTTTTTCCCCTCTGAAGTTTATTGCATTGTGCAGACTTCCCCTTTTCTCTCTTTGGCTTTCTGAAACCAGGAACACAGCCCTAAAAAACCCACTTCTGCCTTATGTACCACTTCACTGCAGCAGACAACCACAACCTGGTGACAAAGTGCTTGCTTGTCTCACCAAAATCACCTCCCATTTTAATTCAGCCGTGTTTCTAAGGAGCGCTGGATAAATTCTTTCTAACATACTGCAGTTTCCCCCACAGCCAGTATCAAATGAACTGTTCAGATGGATGCCTGACAGCCCCTTTTATTTGGGGCTTATACTACACACAGCATTTTGCAGTCTTCAGTGATTCCTCCCTGAGCCAATTGAACTTGTTGATTCAAAAACTACCTCGTAATCCTTGCTGACAGCGACCTGACAGAAACTACAGAGCTTATTGTGCTTTTAGGATTTCTCTGTACTCTGTCACTGATTCGTTTTGCTGGGCTTATCCACTCTCCTATGTTAACAACCTCTAATGAACATCTGGGATCCCTTAGTGCTTGGAGGCAGGGTTTTCACTATAAAAATATGGCTGTCAGAACACAACCCTCCTTTGCTTTGTTCTCTTCTTTTTTTGGAAAACAGTACCACAGACAGAATGATTTCATGCTAGACTTACATATGTCTTACCTGTATGAGGAATACTGGTGGCAAGAAAAGGAAATCCAGAGTTACAAGGGCCTTATATTTCTCTTATTTCCAACAGCCCAGTTGCATCCCCTGTACATGAAACTCTAATTCACCATGCCTCACTGCTATGCTGAATCAGGGTATAAATGCCCTCAAAGATCTGATTTGGACGGCTATTTAGACACTTTTCATTTTAAATTCCTTCTGAGGACCCATTTCTGTAATGGCTCCTACAGAAAAGAGCAATTCTGTGTGTCCTGTTTACCTTCCATCATATTTGATTGAATTAATGTAGGTCTATGAGGAAAGCTGTTCTATTGGAGCATATTTCTGCTTAACCAACAATTTAATGATTGAATGCTTGCAGATATATCTTCTGACTGATTGTCATTTTTCTCCACCACCATCACCTTGATTAGGTAAAATCCTAAAACTTTATTTTAAAAAATTACTTAGCACAAGGAGCATCTCTTAGCCAGGACATCTGGTGAACGCACATTTTCAGCACACAGCTCCACCATTCCAAATCTACAGCCAATGATGCTTGAACTAAGAACATAAACTCGTGATTAGATGGATTTCATCTTCTTCCTGGACCAGCCATTCATAAATTGTTTTACTCATATGCACACACATACTTTTCTTTAATAAAATTAATGTGTATTGGTGTTCAGGGTACAGTGTGTGTTGAATCAATTCTTTGTAATACAAGTAAGGCAATATCCAACTACACAGAGCAATGTGTGCGGCTCCTCTTCTATTTATGGGGGCTGTTTCTTTGTCTTCGTAATTCTAACAGTTATAGAAACTGGCACTGACAATATGCAGTTATGTGCTTCCTGAGCTCCTATATTTCCTTTGTATTTCTGAAGGTCACGGGGACTCAGCCAAACCTGAAACAGTCCTTTTAATTCCCGGTCTTTTCATTTCACTACAACGTAATTATCTTATAGATTTTTGTGTAGACCTATTTACAGTTTTTCTTCTCCTGCTGGGTAACTATACAATAACTAAACTAACTTCAATTAGGTGACTGTCACCAATATTTAAAACTTAATGGCGTTTTAAAAATTACATCAGTAATCCAAGCATAAAAATGATTCTTTATGATACCATTTGAGAGCACTGGCACCAAATCCTTATCATGCAGCAGCCTGTGACTCAGAGGCATTAAACACATATTCCTTGAGTTATATACAGTGTCCTTTTTGTATTTGGATTAAAGCACCTTTAGGAGACACAAAATGGAATATTCAGCGTCTTACTTTAAACTCAGAGTATTAAATTGTCTTCTTAGCTGACCATATGTAATCCTATAGATTTTAGACATCAGGGTTTGTTCTTGTATATTCAGATGTAGTGATGTGTCTACCCTACATTTCCTCTCTAGCCTTGCTAATGCAGTATTTTAAAGACAATTTGCTCTCAAAGAGGCCACCATCCCCAGAGGCTCAAGGCACCTTGATATAAAGACGCACTTGAATTTAAGCACACATTTAAATCCAGCATAAATCTGCGTGCTTTGCGGTATCAAGAGAGTCTTAAAGATAAGCATATGCCTAAATATTGTGCTGAACTGGGCTGGAAACAAGGCTTATCCCTTGAAGGAGCAGAATAGTTGTAATGTCTCAGTACAGATTAGCGATGCTCCTGGAGATTCATCTTCAAAGAGAGCAGGAAGAGGAAAGTGTCCAGTAATAAAAGGGAAAATCATGGATCAGCAAATGCAGGAGACTGTAATAAACACTTCAGGTCATGCGGAACCACAGATTTCATCCTATACGACATTCAGTTTTCATAAAACATAGGTTAACTATCAGCACGATACGCTACCTTTAACTTTATTTGATTTTACTGAAGAGGAATAACATCAGTGTTCTGGGGGAAGCCCGTGTTACGTGTCTCTATGATATAACACTGCTAGTGTGAGATTATTAACTTCTTATAATCCCATGCGAATGAGAAAAACTCACTTGAAGGCATTGGCGTCTCCGTGGACCTTATAGTTGTCTGCACTGATTCTTGAGATAACTCTTGTGACCGCAATGAGAATGCCAATATTGACCTGTGGAAGAAGGAGAAGGAACAAGACTTGGTCAGGAAAGTAAATACAAACAGCGTCAGTGCAAACTGCCCTAGGAAAGGGCCGTACAAATACAACAGAAAATAGGAACTCTGTGTGTTGTGTTTATTTGGCAAGAGAGGTTTCCAGTTTTGGATGGGTACAGCTCAACCTCATCAATGGATTTGCCCCTGCCCACAGTGGGCAGTTCTTGCTTGTGCTCTCTATCCTTGTCTGTTCAGGGTAAGGATGCATCGATACATGGCTTCACAGCTGAGTAAGTGCTCAGGATCCCCACTGTACAAATAAATACCCTTATAATCTACTCATTAGACAAGAACTTCAGTGACCAGGGCCATGTGTCTGCACGCTCTTTGGTTTCCTGCTAGTGCGTGAAGAGACTTCAGAAAGCACCTTTCTCAATAGGCCTCACAGCGTACAATTCCTGTTTCTCACCCAAGTCTGCTTGCAATGTAAGCACAAGATTGTTTTAAAACAGCAGTGAGGAAAACACGTTGAGCCTGAACACTGCTGTTCAAAAGCCCTGCTCCTTTTGATGTCAGGCCCAGCAGAAACACCAAGAAAATGAAAAGAACTCCCACCAGAAAAGCAGGAAATCTTGAAAAGACTAACACTGAAAGTGTCTAACAAAAGAGTTTGCTCTGGAGTCACAGGTGAAGAATGAAGGAAATCTTTATCCCTTAAAGGAGATGTGGCAAAGATGATCTTGCTGTGCAAAGACCTTGGGTTTAAAGGAAAAAAAGAGGAGAGAATATGAAGGTGAAAGATGTATTCCCTCTTCCTGTCCACAGTTACACATCAGCTACAAAGATGATATTGATCATCAAGGTAAGAAGGGTAGAACAAGAATCTTCTGAACTACAGAACAAATGGTAAGAAGACTTCAAAATAGCCATGTTGCTCAGTTACAACTCAATAATCATACTTTATTTTGACTCACTCTAATTCTGAGGATGAGAGGGTGAATTCCTTTGCTATTATTTCAGTAAGTAAAACATAGAAGTATTGCCACAGCCCTTCTAATGGGAAACCAAACTACAGCCACTGACTTGTTCCTCCAGTGATCTTTTTTGGCATCTGATGTAAATACTTTGCAAATCATTCGAATAGGAGAATGCATAGCTGGTGAAATGCTTATTATGCTTTAACCTATATCAGAATGTTCAGACCAGGATAATAAACATTGCAATAAGGGAACTGAATATAGTTCCTATTTTTTACCTTTCTGATAGCCCAGATTACCTGACATTGCAGTCATTTTGCCTTAAAATTACACAGGAACTTAGAACATTTTTCCTTGCAGGTACGGGCCACACTCTACTTTAAAAACACATTGCCAGTAACACTAATGCTGCTTTGCTAACTCACTGGGCTCCTTTCAGAGCAGCCTCTCCAACCCCAGGCCAGTCTCTGCAAAACCAGCAGGAGCTGCCAGCTCCCATTACTGCGGACTTGATCCAAACTGGGGCCCATGGAAAGGTCCCAGTGACACCAGGGAGCTCTGGCTCACTCCAGTGACAGCTTCATCTGACTACAAATTGACCTGGAACAGAGTTAGGTGAGTAGAAAGGACCTCTTTCTATATCTTTTCTCATAATAGATTTGTCAGACCGGACACACTGAGACCCGTTCTTTCCCTCCCTTAGGTTTTTTTTGCAGGTTTTCACCTAGATTTCCTCCAGGTCTCATGAGATTTTTGTCTCTTTTTCAGCAGCGCAGTGCAGAAATCCCATGTGCAAACCCCTCTGATGTGGTGTGTTGCAGCCTAGCCAAGAAAAGGCTTGGCAGCACAAGGGAACTAAAAAAAAAACCACGGATAAAACATATTGCCTTAATTATATCCATTGACCAGCTTTCCTCTAAATCCACAAGCTATTTTAGGCTCCACTTCGGTTTCGGGCAATGGTACAGGGAGTTGTAATTGACTCTTTCAGCCCCTCATGCTGCGAGTTAATTTGGTCCTTACCATGACATTAGCATTAGTTGTTGCAGCCCATTGTAGGTCACCTCAAAAATCATTACTGGGTATCACTCATTTCCAAACCCAGCGCATCAATTAAATTAGATCGATGTTAAAATTCGGGAGACTGATTTTGGAAAGCCTGATTCCACTCTGAGCTCTCCCGGAGCAACTGCAGATGGAATGGGCTAAAATGGAGTTATTTTAGACTTCTGTGGACATGGCTTCATGTTAATGCATGAGTCCCACACCAGTCAGAGCTGAACATCACAGCAAACCTTGGAGGCTGGAATGGAAAAAACCTTGCACGCTTTCTTGCTGGTTAAATATGAACAAATTTAGTTTCAAAATAATGAAGGAATTTAATTTTAAAACAGCAGAAGTGCTCATAAGTAAATGCTGATAAGCAAAAATGAGATGTTTAGCAGCTGTGGTCTGTTCATTTGTGCTCCAAATCCACCTCAGCACTAAAGCATCTTCTTGATTTCAGTGACACTCAGGAATTCTGCAGTCTCAGGGCCTTTAAACACTATGAGTCCAATTCTGTCACCTTTTCCACGATGAATGATGCCTAATAAGTGACATGAATTGTACTTTTCAGCTACCTGCAGAGTACGACACTGTTCAACACAGAAATTATCCCAATTCTGCACAGGCACATAAAGGTATGAATAAATAACATGAGGCAGCAGAATTTATTAAGTCACATATGATCAGCAGGTATAGGGAAGAGAATGTTTATTTAAATATTGAGCATTGGGAAGCAAGTGTCAACTGAAGACACTGATGGCCATCTCAGCCTGGGACCCAGGTTGCAGGGAGTCCCACCTGAAGACAAAGCTGATGCCCCCACAGCACAGAATTATTAGCAATATACTAATTAAAATAATTTAGCTCCACAACAATGCTGTTTATCTACAAGACTAGTGAAAAAAACCCACCAGGAAAATAACTACGCACAAGGAAACCAGCAGAAAGGACTTGTCACCACAGCCCAGCATCTCCCCTGCAATGGCTGGTTCCCTGTCTGCAGCACAGCCACTGCTCCCTGGGCACAGATGCTTGCCACAGAATTTCCTTAATTCTGCCATATCTATAGAAACACACCAAGGCAGCAGATGGCTGATAGCAAACAGAGCCTGCTGCCAGGAGTTTTAATGTCTTGATCCAAAAATCCAGGTGCTTTGGCAAGTTCTGTGGGTTTCTTTTTTTAACTGAAGGTGTCCCAGGCCAACTGTGGCTGAGATTCGTTTGGTTTTCAAGTTAATTGCAACAACTTTTTTGCAATGCTCTCTTAAGAGGATGCTATAGAGGCTTGGGTGTTGTAGTTTGGAGGGCGGGGAAGTGTGATCTTTGACCCTTAAGATGCAGATAGAAGCCAAAACACCTACACGTAGAAGAGACTCTTTTCTTCACACATCCCTTGACTCACGCCCCAAGGAAAGAGCACTTTAGGTATGAAAATCCATATAGGGCTGGGAAGTCCTGTGAACTACTCCCTGGAAAAGCATGTGTGAGTGTTTTTCCCAGCCATGTCCCATCACATCGCTCTGGTTCAAGGCTCCACGATGTCTATGTTGCTGTGGGGCTACGGCAGGACTGAAGCAGACGGTGCCTGCCTTGGCCCTAGGGAGTGGACGTTGAAAAGAGCAGCCCCCCTGTTTCCTTCACAGCATAATCCTTGTCTTGGCAGAGAGAAACCCAGGATGGAAGTAGTCAAAAGCTCCTTTCTGAGAAGTATTTTCAGAGCTAAACACTGGTTCATGCAACCAGCGGGTAATTTGTTATGTAAAGAGCGCAGGCACACACCAAACAGTGTTTAGCCTTGTTATTTCCCTATAGACACCAACACATTTTTCAGCTAGCATATTCGATGCCCAGAGAGAATAATTTGTCACTAGCTTGCTGCTATTTTGGGCAGAGCTGGGCTGAGACTATTTAACAAATTGCTCTACGTGGATCAACCTTGTGAGCTCGCTCTTTCTCTCTCTCAAAATATTTGTATCCCTACAAGAATATAACTTGAGCTGCACGACCATCATATATCATAGGCGAGAGCCAGTTAAACCCTCACTGCCACTGGCAAGCAGCTACGCATGCAAATTGTTGAAGGCTGTGCTCACTCAGGTGAGTAAGGGCTTCACTATCTGGCATCTTTATTATTATTATTATTATTATTATTAATTATCATCATCATCATCATCATCATCATCATCATCATCATCACTATTATCATTACTATTATCATTACTATTATTGTTGTTATTGTTATTACTGTTATTATTGTTATTATTGTCCCTTTGGCCAGCAGCTGGGAAAGATCTCATTTTACTGGTTGCATCTCATTTTCACCTTTGCTGCTGAAGAACGGCCAGAAATTGAGTGCTAATGTGAGAAGGAAATATTTTAATATTGGTCTCCAATCTTCAATAGCTACAAATCTTTGAGTGTAAACTCACACACAAGGTCCAAGGTACAGGCCAGCAAGGAACTGAGTTTGCTGGACCCCAGTCTGGAGCTGTTTAGCCAGCTCTAATCCTGTGATCAGCATTTCTTAGTTACATGAATATGCCTCCACTTGGGTAAAAGGAATTCTGCCCTTACAGCACAGAGACTTTCCAGTGCTGCCATTAATAATTTGACTAAAATGCTAACACGAGGCAATTTCTGCCACATCAATATAACAACGTGTTCATTGTTTAATATATGTGTCTGTAGCCTACTTTTCCAGAGGCTGTATCTTGGGTGGAAGATGCTGGACTGGGCTAGGCTGATTTTGCTGTCTCCCAGGCAAATGTTGGGGTGTCCACTCAGCTGCAGTGTAAAATTGCCCACGATGGAGAGGTTCAGAGCCACCTTCTGCTTGCCAAATACTCATAGAGATATGCAATGGTAAATATGAGATCTATACATACAGCTCTCCTTCCTTCCTTTGGCTTGTGAGCAAGATTTGTGGGGTTGTTCTGAGGGATAAAATCTGGGCAAGTCTCTTGGTGCTTTCCATGGGAATCCTAGCTCTCCTAGGGAAGTACAAGGTACAGACAGTGGCTCCTTTTGATGCCCCTCCATGCAAATAGTTGGGATCTTATTTTACCTGACCCCCCCTTAAACGTCACAGCAGCCAGACTCTGGTCTAGATTTGGGCTCATGCCTTTAAAATCCCGCCAAAGCTTTAAACACAACCTGATTTCACTAATCAGTGAGTCCATTTCTACGCCACTCTGAAATTATGACCCGCAGCAAAAAATCATAGATAACCTGATCAATTAAAGTATTGGAAACAGGGCTGAAGAGGAATAATCTCCCACTTAATCCCTGCAAACACCCCTGCCTCCTTCAGTAATCATAGTGATTAAGCTACAACTCACTGTAATTTAATGCGTGGGCAATAATTAAACTGCTGCAGAGCATTTGTGTATCGGTGTCGGAGCCATGGACCTGCATCCTCCTCGGAAAGGCGATGTGCATTGTGGATGGTGGAGGTGTTCATGGCAGCCGCCTGGACCCCATCAAACTCAACTTCACAGCCCTGCCTTGATCCAGCCAAACCTCTGCACCTGACATCAACCCAAAACCAGGGGAACAGCACAAATTCCCTATCATGGTAAGAATACAGGTATGGAGGAAGCCTTTTCTCTTCGCCAGAGCTCACCCAAAGGGCTCATGCTGCTGTTTTAACCCATCATCTGAGGGCACCTCCAAAAGCAAAAGCTTCAAATACCAGCAGGGTAGAATCAGCCTTTCAGCTTTTACTGGTGAATATGAAACACAAACCACACCATTTGATCTTTTGGGTGATCTTTCTGAAAATCCAGTCTCCCAAAATTTACTTGGTTCCACACAGTTATTCATGGCCCCAGCAGGGCTGTTTCGGAAGAGGGCTGTCCCAGTATGTTAGCTTGTATCTGTGTCATGGGATGGTGAAATGAATAGTGTGAGAATTAATGTGCATAAACTAACACACAACTGTGCGACACAAAAACCAGAAGAGGAACAAGGTAATTCTGCAGCACCCATCTCTGTTGTTTCACTGGCCCAAGCACTGATGTGAGACCTTCAGCTGGTTCTGCTGGGTGCCCTACAGATGTGCAACGAGAATACAGCCATGGTTTCACCTACCAAGATTACAAACAGCAGCCATGGTTTCACCTACCAGGATTACAAACAGCGCCGGTGCCACAAAAGCCCAGATTGCTCCATTCTCCAGCGAGAGCCAGCAGCTGCAGAGAAAAATCAGAATTGTTTGGGATGAAACGCAGTAATTTAATTAGTAATGTTCTTAATTAAAAAAGGAGACTGAAAGAGATAAATTTTAAGAACAAGAGACGTGATGGAGCATCAGTAAGAAGCTCCTTTTCCCCTCACACTCGGGGAATCCGAGGCAGGATCTCATTTTGATGTGTATCTCGCAGTCAGTGACAGCCATCTGCCCCAGCACGCCTTCAAATAGCGTTAGGGGCGGAAAGATTGGAAGAAAGGAAAGGTTTTATTTGCTATTCTTTGCTCTCGTGTCCTGTGTCACAGGCAGTCATTTCGGTGCTGTGAGCACTGTCATTGCAGCAAGAGACAAATTGAAGCCATCCCTGCCTTGCCTGGCTGGGGCTGAGGGAAGGCAGGGAAACGCCATCAGCCTCACACGTCCTCCCTGCAGCAGCGATGATAGCAGCTGCTTCACCACGCAGAAACAACCCTTGCTCCTGGTCTTTTGCTCTCATTATGGTAGGATTGAACTGTACAGTGTTTTCTTCGATAAATTTGCTTTTTCTTCTTCCAAATTAGACAGGAACTTAGTTTTCAAAGTTAGTAACGACATCCATATACTAGATCTCCTTAACTGCAGTTTTCTTCAAAAGATTAAATGTCTTTAATCAGAGATCACTCTCATCTTGTCAGGAACGTTTCAGCCCACGCTTTGTGCATGGGGTGAGCGGGGAGCTCACTGCAGGGGGCCTTGTGAAGGGAGGAACGGGCAAAACATCTCAGGGGCTTTTTGTGCATCACCTCAGCAGCGAGAAGCAAACCAGAGGCTGCTAGGACTAAGAATGTGCCTGTAAAAGATGGTGTCTTTGCAGGCTGTTCCCCCTACTCCATAGCAGGATCTTGCAGAACCACAGCCCTGGTAACAGATCGATGGGTTTTGCTCCCCATCAGGTCTTTCATCCTTCTTGTACCTGGAATGAAGACATTTTCATACTCACTTGCCAGTTTCTCCATAGCTCTCTAGGGAGGATGTTGTGGAAATTACACAAACCACCAGCGGGCAGCCTGTAGAAAGGCAAAATCAGTGGCAACATCAGTAAGAAAAGGATCTCTTCCAGTAAGCCCTGCAGGTTCAGCTGCATTTTGCGTGGACAACAGAGCAGCTCAGAGCAATTATAGAACTGAGCCTAATTCAGCATCCTCCTGCAGCTGTGTAATACAACATGTTTTAATCAATTAATGTCAGACAAATAAAATGACTTTTCAATAACAGCTAAATGGAATTAGTGCTAATTTCATTAACAATCACAGTCCTTTCTCAGCCTGGTTCTAGCTTATGCAATTTCTGTCTCTCATTATTCAAGCGTGATATCCTGTAGAGCAAAATCAGGCTTATTTTAACCACTTTCCCCCAGCTAGGTACACCTTGTTCAAGAATTCAGAACCATCTAGAAAACAAAGCTGGGTTTCTGACAGGGGTGCATGACAAGCAGGAAATGGTGACATTCAGTTATCTACAGCACTGTGCACGGCAGCGAGAGACAGCAGCAAATTCAGATCCCGCTCAGACGCCCAGCCAAGACTCATTTTAACATCAATCTGTAATGGCTCTACAAGAGTCCCTGTTTAAAGCAGGCTGTGCTTCCAGGTGGGCTTTGACAGCTCCTGTGTGCTGCATCCCGGGAGCTGCAGGAGTGCTTTTGGGATTACAGAGGTGGACAAGGATGCTGCTGCTGTCGGGGGGTGCATCTCTGCCCCCAGCACTGCCATGGCCTGTGGTGCCGCTTTAGCACCGCTTTCCAGGGCAGGAGATGGAGAGGAAGCACAGGTTTGTTGCCAACAGTTCTGAATGCAGTAAAACCTCATCCCTTTAAATATTAAGTGATTCTGTGCTAATTCCCATATGATTTAATAAAATGGGAAGGTTTGGGCTTTTATCATCTTATGGAATTTAATAACCAGGTCCCAGACAGAGTATTAGACGTGACAGCTTAAAGTTTCAATTTTCTTCTGGATTCCTCAGCTTTTCTGCATGAGGCTTTTACAAAATTCTCTGACAAGCAACTTCTGCTTAATCTTACCAATATCATCCTCTGCAAAGATTTCCTGTACTGGCAGAACCCTAATTTTTGGAAGAAGCGTTTTCATTTTTTAATGACTCTGGCTGGAGGCACCCTGCATTTATAAATAAGATACTCAGCAGTTAAGCAGCAGCATATACAGGTGTTGTTTACGTCTTAGACTTTGAAATCCATTCTGGAGGATGGAGTTTAATATCCCATGAACTTGATGCTGCTCTCCCATGCTTGTCTACATCAGGAGTAACCCCTTAGAAGTAACATTTGTGTAAGAACCTAAGCAAAGGCAAGATTCTTGTTTACTGTCTCATTTCTCTGTGTTGGAAAGGAAAACCCTACACACATTTGAACGTCAAGAACAACGATCTTCAACAGAGCAATTAAACACAGACATAAGTCTATCTGCTGAAATTCGGTCTGCCATGGGTATGTGAGTGACCTGGACTGAAGACTCACAGCCCCAAGCACATCCTTCGTTGCTGAGCAGACCCTGTGCACTGGCACCGTTTGTCTCCTGGTGCCAGCTGCCTTCCCCATCAGGAATTTGTCACTGAAGCAAAAACACCGGTGCCCAACTTACTCTCCTTTATACTTCTTTTTTATTATTTCCAAGTCAAATGCTGGATATTCAAAGGATTTAGCATGGCTCTCTGTCAATTTTAAATGGCAGCGAAGAAGAAAATTAAATACAGAGTTCCTTAGGAAGATAATAAAACTTAGGCAGATGAAACATAGAGCAGTCATCTGCATAAAAAAGAGCTGTTAAGTCGGTGAGAACAAAATGGTCTGCAGCCCATAGCGCAGCGTTTGCCTTTTCTTTGCGTTAACAAGGTATTAAATGGATAATGACAACGGAGGCAGAATCAAGCTTTTGTTGCAGTGAAACTGGAGCATTTTTCCTTTAAGAAACAACTATTCAGTAAATTCCATAAAGGTTGGGAATATATATTTAGCCTAAGGGGATCATAAGATTTGATCTGGACTGAAGAACTCGTATGGATTATATATCATACACAAAATAAGTGTGTTTGCTTTCTCTTTTGTCAGCAATAACTGTATAAAAGCTGTGGAGTTTAGTCTACACCCATAATAGGCGATGTTATGTTGTGCTGGCACTGGTTATCGTCCATGAAAGAATTATGGCCATGGGTTTTTACTGTATCTGAATGTTTTCTCAGTTAGCAGATGCTACAAATATGCTCACCAGCCCTCCTCCAAATTGCCAGATTTATGATGCAATAGAGCGTGCTTTCCAGCGCACAGAACCACATCAAACTGTTGGAGCGCACCTTGCTGGCCGCTGATCGATGGCCCCGGTGCCGTCTGTGCCTCTGCAGCCCTGGAGCAACACAGCATCACATTCAAACAGGGTAAATCAGCCGCACGGAGCCGTGTGCTGCTGCGGCTCCAGCTCTCCGGGTCCCCACGCCGGCTAATTTAAAGCTACCTCCCCCAAAATCAGCATCGAAATCCAGCCTGCAGAGTGGGCACAAACTCCCAATACCTGGCACAGGAAGGCAGATAACACAATCCTTACTCAGGCAAAATTTTCCCTGAATCCAGCCCAAATACAGCCACTAGGGTGAAGCCTAAAATGCACGGCAGCCAGGCCCTCTTTTTCAGCACTAAACTTCACTTCTAAGCCATTTGCTTGATGTTTCTGAGGCACTCATGATAAATACAGTGGAAAATGCCTGTAAATCTGTATGTTGCATTTTGAAAGCTTCTTCTCTGCATAGTAAAACACCAGACACACTATAGAAACTCTGTGGCAGACAATTTGAAGCAATTTTGGGACATTACTTCTAAAAGGCTAAATACGTTGTTTATTGAGAAAGACGAAGCATGAGACACAAATGAAGGTGTATTTCCTCCCAAAACTGAAAAGCTCTACTTTGCTTGATGGGAAAAAGTATATTCTCCTGTTTGTTTTGTGGAAGTTAATTTTCTATTATTTTCTCTTTCTTCTGCTGCATTACATCGTATTTATGCAGAAGTCTCTGACTACCTCAAGTGACGGCAAATAAAGGAATTTCGGTCTTTTGACAGCTGAGAACCAAATCTTCATTCTAAGGCAGTCTCTAAAGGGAAGGAAATTGTCTGAAAGAGGAAAACATGTTAAGGCCAAAGTGCCACAGCAAAATCTCCGGTCTCACAAACTCCCATCATCAGATTCCTGCCAATGGGTGCATGCAAAAAGTTTTGCTACAATAATCTGTGTGTATTATGATGGATCACCAAGGCAACAAAGCCTTTTTCCCCCCGATCGGTCTCAAGGTAGTTTTAAAGGTAGGATATTATCACCTTCCTCAAATTGCTCTTCTTTTGAATTCCTGACTACTGCAGTCTGTGAGGCAATTTTAGCACCCTTGGGACTACAGATAATACACAGGAACTTCAATCAGCTCTGCACATTCGCTATCCTGTCTCTCTGATTACTGTTGAATTCATTTTACAGGAGTAATACCTCCCAGAAATCTCCATAGATGTGAGGAGATCAGTGATACCCAGTGTAGAGTTCCTTCTCCCCGCCTCCTCGCATTGCCTCAAGTTGCCGTTTGCCATTGACACAGACTTTGCAATTTTTAGGCACGTACCCAGCCCAGTGTTTCTGCTTAAATAAGAATGAAGGGTCTGGGTTTTTAAATTCAGGGGAGGGGTTTTGCATTAGTCCAGGAGCTATGAGTCTGCAAAAGTCAAATGCACTTCATTTAAAAGCAAGGAATGAAGACACGATCTGTTTTGACTGACATGAGACATTCTTATGTTCAGCACTGATGGTTGGGCTCGATCATCTTAAAGGTCTTTTCCAACAACAAACATTCCATGATCTTTAAACCACCTTTGGCCAGTGTAAAAATCAGCTAGGCCAAAGCGTAAAGACCAGCCATTTCTATTGGATACTGGAAAATGTACGTCTATTAGGGTCTCAGCGTGGCACAGGGACGCTCAACAACTGCATTCATTGCAAACTTACTCTCATTTTAGTAGTAATTTTAGGACAAAACTTTTTAGCCTCTTTCCCCAGCCTTGCAAGACTTCTATGTAAATGCGGGAATTTTATGGAATAAATATAACTTCTCCCTATTGTACTTTCACCTAGTTCATCAAGGAACGATGCAAACCACCCCACAGAACATGAGCACACGCTGCTGCTGAGGGCAGTGCTGATGCTTGGCCATTAATTCATCATTTCTATACTTGCAGTGCCAATCAGCTAATAAAAGAGAAAGCCGGGAACTGACAAACCTGGGTGTCCTTTGAAGCATTTAAGTAGTGAACAATGTGGATTTTCTCTCTAAAACCATCATTATTCAGCAACACCTCTTACCAACTGACTGAGCGCTGGGGTTACATAGCAGTGAGGTGCGATGCTGCTGACTGAATGAAGGTTATCAAGAGATAACCAATTTGGAATGCAGTTGCCCAGTTAAATTACTTCAGGGATGCTTAGACACACTTGCAGCAATGACTCGATGTCAGATATGATTAAGGAAATTCAGCATTTAATTCAAATGTAAATACTTCGAACTGTACGGGAAAAATAAAACACAAACGACTTTCCCAGCAACGTGGTAGATTTACTGGATTTCGGAAAACATTTTTCCAAGTCATTGTAGGAATAATAATTGGGACGTGCTTTCTGAAATTAAAATATTTGTCAAAAACGGGGCTTTTGAAAGCTTTAGAAAGGTATTTCTGTCATGTGAATGGTGTGCCCCACTCTCTGCCCCCAACAGAACCTTGGCTACCTTTAAGAAACACAGCTTGGCCCCAGGTTTCTCACACATCCTTGCCAAGAAGGGCACTGCTAGAACTGATTCTCAAACTGCTGCTGCCTCCTGTATTCTGCTATGTACATCTGTTGTGATGACAAATGCCTCCTGTTGGGCCTGAGGGATTCTCCTCCAAAGCATTACTCAAAATACTCCTGAAGAGACTTTTGGTAGCCATAATTAACATCCCATTGGGTTATGTACCAACAGGCTACGTACTCATTGTGCTAATTACTACTAATTGAGTGGTTGTAATCACATGGCAATAAAATGAGGCAAAATGCAACATTTAGTACTAGTCATACCTCAGTCAGATGCCATGTGTATCCTTGTGTCTTCTAAATCACTTTGTAGATCACTGCCATTTTACAATAAATAAACCTTACTGAAAACACCAGGAAAAAAAGGGTAGAGGTGCATGGTGGCACATATAAATCATTAATTTGTTTTCATGAAGTAATTAGTGATTTATTGTAAATCAAGTTAATCAGAGCATCTGCTATAAGCAAATACCCCAGTGAATTAATTGCCACTTCTTAATGTTATTAACTGTTGTGGCTTTTTACAAAATACTTCTGAAGGAGAAGGAATTCTCAGGGCTTATGAGAACATTTTCTTTGCTTTGATCCACTTGGATTTGTATTCCATGAGCTCTAGATTAAATAAATCCACAGAGAAACATACAGATATCTACACTATATCTATATCTATATCTATAGCTATAGCTATAGCTATATCTAATCTATATCTGTATCTCTCTATATCATCTATATCTATCATCTATATCTATCTCTATATCTCTATACCTCTATCTCTATCTCTATCTATATATCTATATCATCTATATCTATATCTCCCTATATCATCTATATCTATCATCCATATCTATATCTGTATCTCTATATATCTATATCTATATCTGCATCTACATCTATATCATAGAATTATAGAATGTGTTGGGTTGGAAGGGACCTTTAAAGCTCACCCAGTCCAACCCCATATGGGTAAGTGAACAGCACTGCTATCACCCAGATCTGTACGATGCCAATAGGTATCAAATATTCCAATTATGACTGCAGTAGGTCTGTGTTATTGGTATAATTGGTTTTCATTCAGCTTCCAAAACAATTTGTGGGGGGGAAAGATAATGCATGTTTTAACATATTTTGAACTTATCTGTAATTATGTAGATATTCCTCTGCTATCGTTTTACTCCTCTCCTATTGACTCATTGCATGAGGTTTTCTTGTAAATGCAGAGGTTTGTCAAGAGTCATTGCTGCACTTCCAGGACGTGAGAGCAAGGTGGCTTTCATCAGCTGTGACAAGTCTGGAGTACAATGTTCAGTTCTGACTCCTCAGTAGGCACACAACAGATCATGCTTCTGTTCCTGCATTTAAAAAGCTGTGGCTTGCTATCTGTGAGATCCCTGTGTCATAGGACTACTTTTTTGTTCTTAATTATAGTATTAAGGTTTCACGCAGTCTTTTTCGTCTGTGGATTTCGAGGCACAAAACATGAACTAATGGAGTCTTGTGACGCTCCCGTGCTACTCCACTGATTTTATATGACGGATTGCAGAGCAAGTACAGAGTAAGCCAGTGTGGTGAGTTAGGACCAAAGAAAAGATCATGCCAGTGCGGTGAGACCTCCCTCCCACACTTCTGCTAATTACTTGGTCATTAAGGATCTGATCCGGCCTAGTGAGCCCATGGAATTCACTGCAGGAATTAGGTTTAGGGACGATACATTTGAAAGTCTTATTACAGTCAGAAAAATTATGCGTTTCCTTATCCAACAGACCTACTCTGAGTACGGCAAACTACATCGTAAGATGACAACTTTACGTATGCTTCTGAGTATAATCTCATCCTACAGTGAGGAGACTTAAAGCAAGCAGCTACTTAATGCTTACCCCATCCAATTCCATAATAGTACAAGAGCTTGCTCTCTTCTGACCCAAATACTTTGATGACCATGCTGTAAAGATGAAATCCTTCCACCAGCATCCATGCAAAAGCACTCAGGAAGAAAAAATGAAGGAGAATGGCCAAGATCTTGCACGGCACCTAAAGTAAGAACAGAAATTGATGCATTACTTCTTCATCATACAGCCACATTGCTTGTCAATATTATTTTTTATTTATTTGTGTATCATGCGCACACTAAATGCTAAATCACTGGAGTAAAACAGTCTGAAAAACACTGCACAAGAGGTTTTCATTTTTCTACTGCATTTTCAGAGCTTAAATCCTCTTAACTTTTAATAAACACCACAACAAAACTAAAACCATTGCCAAACGTGATGTGGAAATCCAAACTGATCATTTATTTGTTTACAATGGTTGGAGCAATACTCCTACTAAAACCTACAAAATATTTAAGAAGTCAAAACTGAAAGGGCAAGATCCTGTTGCTGAGCCTGTAGTAAATAGAGGAGAGTCAAAGAAGTGGGGGTACAGGCACTGTTCTGTATCCTGCTCTGTGTTTTGTGAAGGTAGAAAAATATAATTCATAATTATATTTATATTATATGTATTTATAAATATACATTTCTATAAATATATATTTTTACATATTTATATTATGAATTATAATCATATAGTTCATGCCTTATTTTCTATGAAGAACTGGGATCAGTTAAGACTGAGTGAAACGTGGGAATTTTAAAATCAGGTCCCTTGTTGAACCTGCTCTTTAGTCACTCTTCGCCATGTGGCTTCCCTGCTTTGCTGTTCTTCATATCAAAAATAGGGTAACACACAAATTAAATCACACTGCATTCTAGAGTCCGTCCTGGCTAGGAATTCTGTAAAAGCCTCCCATTCTCCTCCATCAGCAATACTAATACAGACGTTTCAAAGAGTTATAGTGAGCTATCACTGGCTCTTCAGTCCTAATTGCTCCATGGTGGGCAGCTCGTTCGCCCACGTGTTTAAATTCTCCATTTCCCACAGTCTGACGTACCAGCTGTATATCAGTCATGTTTGCCAGGAACATAGCTAGTAATTAAGGCAAAGAACTGCAAATCTTCTCCGTAGGTGTGTTTGTAGACTATTTGAATGCTCCTTGATAGTCCTTTATTCCCCATGTGCTATCAAGATGCTGGAAACAGGAGTTAATGCAAAAATCTAAGCAGCAGGAAGAAACATCTAGAAAGTGAGCCCACCTGGTGTAAACGGGACTACTTGTTTCCAGTTCAACTAGAAGGTGTTTTGAAGTGAAATAAGTGCAGCCCCAAAAGAGAGGAGTGCCATGGCTAAGGCAATGCAGCAAGAAGTAAAAACTAACATCCTCTTGAGTCCCGTTCACAGCCACCTCACTGTGGCTGCAGGAAATGCAGTCTGGGCTCAGGACTTGGATGCTCCTCAAGTTATTCTTCAAAAAGTCTTCACATTTTCCTCTAAGTCTCCTACCAGCCCACCTTATGACAACAGGGAAGCTTAATCCTTTCCTCTTTCCCACCCCTCACGTATCTGTACAGCACGCTCTCCTTTCCGCACTAACTGCTTTTTGAGGATGTCTCTTCACCAGTGGTTTCGCTCATTGTTCAGTAATTGAACAGATGTGAGTGCCAGCGATCCTACCACAAGATAACCTTGTTTGCTTTGCTTGCCGTTCAGGCACATTTTAAACGCGCTCCTGGAACGGGTCCCAGCCGTATCTCGGCTTTGCATCTTGTTGCATACAGATGACGGCCATTCTGCTCTGGAGTTGTAACATCCTTGCTGTGACACCCACAGAATTGCAGGGGGGTTGCTTGCATGCAGTCCAGGTAAATATTCGGGTTTATCTTCAAGGTTTTCCTTCCTCACCTGGACAAGTCACAGGATGGTGGAGACCGTGCATTACTACCAGTAGGAACCAGTTTGCTGCCACAGTGGTCTTCAGGCATTAATCATTAGTTCCCTTTGTTGCATTAATTTAACCGCCCTGTGCCAGCATTTTATTCATCTTGTTGGCGGTTCCAGATTTTATACACTAATGAAAATTAAAATGTTGGGACTTGACAGTATAATGGAAATGGAAGCTTTCTCGTACCTTCTCGCTTGTACTCAGCCGGTTCGGTGCAAGGACATTTTAATGCAAATCCACTGTGACTTCAGGTATTAAAAAGCAATAACTTTGGGTTTAATTCGTGTAAGTGAGATCTGTAAGTGTTTTAGCATTTTGCAATGTTTGGTGACATATAACCAAACCAGATTTGTTTGTTGACAAAAAAACGTAAAAACCCTTCCAGTTAATTTTATGATAAGCTATGAAATCCATTTTAATGCCTTTTGATTTCTACCAGAAGATTAGTTCACAAAAGTATAAATGCAACACAAAGCTGATTTACAAGCTAGTTCTGTCAAATGGATCCTTTCCAATGTTTGAGTAGCCAAACAATATGAATCAGAAAATAGCAGAAAAAGAAAACATAGTGGAGTAACAGGAGGCTCGTCTGTACATAATTTTGTATATATTTATATAAAATCCACAGCAAAGTTGCTACTCAATCTGTATTTGTGCCTTAATTATTACTTTGAAGATACTCTTAAATTACAGAATTGCCTTGAAAAAGGCATTGAAAAGCTGAGACTTCACATATTAAAGAGAAGCAGATGTCCCTTGCTGCATGACATGATGCACACTACTTTTAGTAGTATATTAGACCTGTAAAAGCCAAATCTCATTACTGTTACTCTTAGAGCTGACTACTCGCGAGTCTGTGGAAATAGAAAAACCCGTCCAGCCAGCAGCAAGGCCGATGAAGTTATCATTGTGGAGGAAGTAAAGCAGAACCTCAGAAAATAATAATAATTTGTTGTCTTAAAGCAGATCAATACATTTGCATACATTTTCTAAATTCAACTTGCAGTAGTGTTTTCAAGTGGCAATCTTACTGCACCATGCAGAACCCTCCGGAAATGTCTTTCCCTGCAATCTATGTGCTGCTTTGATAAACAGCCTCGGATTTCTGCAGATGCATCTGTCATTTAAAAAAACGGCTCGTTTCATCTCTCCATTTGGAAGTGTTTTAAGCAATGCCATGCAGGACTGAGCGAGAAACCGCTCAATACACTGATGCAGAACTGCAAATAGCAGACATTAAATTTACCAGTTGTGCTGGGAAAACACAGCGCTGCCTAACACGCTTCCATTTCCACTTTCCTATGTCTAAATAATGCCCCACTTCATCCCACAAACCTGCTCAGGTCTTTGGAAAGCTTCAGTAGCCTAAAGAAATGCTGGTGGTTGATTATTTTTTAATGCACACTGCTGTTTGGGATTCTGTTAAAAAGAGTCTATAGCAAAGTCTAGTCTAGACCAGACTCTGTAGCAAAGAGTAAGTAACCCAGACAGCAAACCTCTCTGAAGAAACAAATCTATTAATTCTAAGGGAAGTCATTAAACTGGCACGCAGGTAGCAAAGATACTTTAGGGACTTGGCAGTGCAGGAAGAAAATGCTGTGCACTAAGATATTTGCTTTCTCCAGAAGGAAGATATCCTGTTTTCAGGAATAATTGCCTTCCTGGAATATGCTGTGATCATTTAGGACTACAGTGTTAGCACTGCTGATGGTAGGTGTCAAGGACCAGCTCTGGAAAAAATAAAGGTATTTTTGGATGTATTAGAAAGATCAAAATCCTATTTGTGGAAAGGGAGTTTTGAGGTCAACCTCTACTCTACAGAAAGAAAAATTGCTGTAGTACTAATTGTAAATTATTAAATAATACATCTGAAATTACCAGGGGAATACTATATGACATATCTGGAATCAAAAACGAAATGTCCCTAGGGACAAAAAGGATGGAGTCTAAAGGCAAGAGAGCGATGCTGGCTCAGGGCCTGTTTCTCCTACGCTGTTTCTATGCAGTTTCTCCTATGCCATTCCCTATCTGCAATTCCTCAAACTGGTACCACTGGTCCTCCCAAGCAAGGGCACTTACGGCCTCTTTAGCACCAGATACACCCATCTTTGGCAGAAGACAAAGACATTTACACCTTCTAGGGTAAATACTGCCTCCCTTTTCTTGTAAACTACCGTTCAGCAGTCCAATTAAAGTTGCAATTAAAGCTATTAAGACTGAAGCCAAAGCCAGTGAGGACAGCCCGTGCAGAGGGGAAGGACATGAGATTAAGACAAGAGTGAATCACAGCACCCCAGAGGTTAAAACAATAAATATAAAAGTGTAGCAGACAGGTTGTACATCCTGCCTTTCAACTGTAAGGTCTTTACAACACCGTGCCCTACAATTGCTGCTGTTATAGAGACAGGGCCGAAATATCCATGGATTCTGTGAGGTGTTTCGCTTAAGAAAGTCTGTGGGACAAAACAGGTCTTGCTTTCTGTATGCTACTGTTTCAATTTAACTAAAGTAAGTTTTTAATAGGCTTAAGAGAAATAAAAATATGCATCTATTGAACCACAACTTAAGTCTATGTTAGCATTTTGCAAGCATAGCTAAACAAGGCACAGGATAAATGTAGGTGGACACTGGGACAGGTCCACGGAGAACACCTACATCCAACCGAGAACAGGGAACACATCTTGTATTTCATAGTTTTAATAGACTGGAGGTGATGCTGGCCTCGATAAGGTGTAAAGAGGCTTTTGCACATTCTCTGAAGTGACTCAGATCATCTGAAAGAGGAAAAGCTGTGAGAATAAGACACCCTGTAATGCTGAGTGAACATTAGGGCCCTGGAGCTTGTGTCCCTTCAGCTCTACACATAGAGAGGATTATTTCAATGCCTGGTTTCCACTGTCTTCAGTTTCAAGCTATATCTTTTGCCGCTCTCCATTGTCTCCGTTTCAATTTCCTCCTAAATCGTTCCCTACCATTTTCCCCCTTGCACATTATCTTACTCATTCAGGACCTACCTGAATGTTAAACAGCAGAAGAGCACGAACTTAGTTTCACAAAGTGCTTTTAGATCCTCGGGTAATAACAGCCTATGTAAAAGATTAATAGAAACTGCTTGCTGCTTGTCAAAAGTAATGCGGAGCAACGGCTGGTTACCCAAGTAGGCAAGTTCTGACCATTACAAAAACAGCACACTGGAAAATTGTGTTAAAATCAGGTTTTGTTTCTGCTCTTTGCGGGTAGGACTTTCCCTCAAAAGAGCTTATATCACTTTAAAGAGCGTTTTTAAAGGACAACAGTAGAAACAAATTGGTTTTACTGATATGTAACACTGTTAACTTGCCATATTTGTCTTAACCCAGCCCAGCTGTTCTAGATGCCAGTTTTAAAGGTCTAGATCCTGGTATCCTGCACAAGGAATCCCCACCTGCAGTAGCAGATCCATAAGCTCAATGTGTGATTTCAAGTCCCAGTCTATGTGATCAGGCAGAAAAATCCTACACATGCATAGAGCTTAAGTACCTCATGAACACTGTGAAGGTGTGTGTCATTTCCTAAGGGGTTGCTTTAGACGCCCAGAGAAGTATATACGTGTTTTACCATACCAAGGAACTCAGAGTAAACTCTTACACAGCGATACTTAGGGGTAATGCTTTCTACCACCTCTGGCTAATTAAGCAATAGTTGCTATATCCTTCTCATTGATTATTACTCAGGTCAAATAAGCATGAATAATATCTAAAAATCATCTAAATTGCCAGAGTAGAGATCACGATCAATAAATCTGCTGCTCAGGAAAACAGCGTATTCTACCACACAAGTAAAACTTTATGAGCGAGACCCAAAGACCTTCTGGTTTGCTCTCCAAGAAAGCAGAAGAAATTGCCACAGCTGTTGTGGGATGCCATTTTTGGCTAAGGCACGTTAAAAATAGGATATCTCACATGCAAGATGCTTGTTTGCATGTGGTACCTGGCATCTCTTGCATGGAGGTGCCTCGCAATCACTCTTTATAGCACTCACCGTCCCAGGGCTGAACTGAAAGCTGGTGAGCAGCAGGATCTGAGCCACCAAGACAGCAAAGGACAGGTTGGCATGGATGTGATAGCGCTGGTTGCGCATGGTGCTGACAGACCTGGCAGGAGATGGAAAGATATGTGAATAACACCGTATTGCGAGAAGAACAGAGGTTTTATCGTTTATCAGCAAGCATTTGGATTGGGTTTTGGACTTTGGCGTTGGTGGGGTTATCGTGATGCCTTCTGAGCGCTCCTTTGGCCAGGATGGTGTGGTACCCAGCTGGGTTCTGAGATATCCTGCAGGCGGCAGACAAACTGATGAGCACATTAACTAGCTCTGTGATAGAATATTAACACAGGGCTCGATCCTGCAGGGTGCTGCGCTGTTGAGAAAGCCAGATCTGCCCCTTACAGAAGGCATATTGCACCTTGCAGCACATAGCCCACACTGTGCCACAGAGCTTCTGGTTTTATTTCGTTGGTATTTGCCTGTATTGGAAATAAGGGAATGTGAAAAGACATTGATTACTATTTTGAATTTACTTTTATCAGCTTTTAAGCACAGGAACTATAGCTCCTTACAGGGATGGGCAGTGCCTATCTTGACAGACACTGACTTTGATTACAAGATCATTTGAATCCATTTCTCTCTGCTTTGCAAAACCCAGCTGGAAATCTGACAGGAACACGCTTTCCTGGAAGTCTTCTGACCCTGTGTTTCTGTTCTCATCCAGAAATAGGAAGTGGAAAACAAACAAAACCATTTATCTGAACATTCGCATAAATTTATTCTTCTTTTTAAGAAAAGAACAGTACTAGTGATAGCAGCTTTTCTGTTTCAATCACACTGCCTGCCAGCCCCTAAGATTGGCTTTAATAACTTCAGGAGACCTGGGCTGTTTGGCCATGGGAGCGGCAGTGCCTCCTCCACACAGCAGGACACACTCCCATCGTTTTGGTGTATCACAGAGGATGGTGATGACTTCCACAGCCGCTGGTGACACACGGTCCGTGTCCCCTGCAGCAGGGTGACACAGGCCGGGTGATGCAGATGGTGCCTCGCGGTCAGCCCTGCTCTTCCAGCATTGGTGTAGCCAGGGAGGGAAGAGGGAGACGACAAGAAGCATCGATGTCCTAAAAGTAATTCAAAGAGACAGGCAGCGCTGCTGCTTTCTAATAAGGAGCTTCACGGAGTCACAAAGTGGAACACGGTCAGGCAGAAGGCACTCGGGCCTGCCCTCCTGGGAGGCAGCCAGCATGCGGAGGAGAAGAGAACTTGCCACGTTCCTCTCCGCTTACCTCATGGTCATCTACACCACATTGCAAAACTTCACATCAGCTGCTTAATGAGGCCCTGCTTTCCAGTGAAAACCTAATCAAATTATTTTTAATTGGCAGTTTAAATAAGCCTGTATGTAGGTGGGGTGCCTAGCCCTGTGACAGTCAGCTGGGTCCAAGCTTTTTTTCCCAGTCTTCTGTTTGCCTCTGGTTTCTTGAGGAGTTTTCAGCCCCGCTGCAGCAAAACCATCTCCTTTTGCTCCTTTTCCCTTCCAAAACACTACAGCATCCAGTTTTGCACTCAGACAAAAATGGAGCAGATCATTCTCCTTATCCTGAACATGTGAACAGCACAATGCCAGATTTGGCAGACATTGAACGTATTTAGAGTGGATTTCGTCACGCGTTATGCACTTAATCCAAGTATGACCAACACAGAGACTTGAAAATAATATGGGGTTTGGAACAAACAGACATTACAATCAGTTTGCTGGGTTTCAGCAAGTCCTTTTTCCTAGAAACCGTACCTGTAGCAGGATGTCCAAAAGTCATCCTTAGGCACGGCAATAAGAAATTGAACTCCTTAGTAGGATGAACATGGTTTAGTGTGTGAAGGGAGACACAAATCCCACTCCTCACCGTGCTCCCAAACTCCTGTGCAACCTCAGGCAAGTTGCCTCACCCTTGGTCAGATTATTTTTCATTATTTAGACAGAAACCTCCATGAAAGCTCTCCCAGAAATGTTTGTATCAAGGCTCACTGGGTCTCTCACTCAGCTGTCAATACGGGAATATGGACAGGTATCATGACCCCAAGTGCCCCATAACAGAAACCTTCCCTCAAGGGCTCAGGGGCTGCTGTGATACAGGCAGGAGGCTGCAGAGATCCAGAGGTTTTCAGCCTAAGCCATGGAGTGAATTTCACACTGCCTATAGTGTCCTTCATCCTACTAAAGCAACACATGAGAAAACCAGCCTAACAGCTAGATACTTGAAAATAAATGTGGGTTATCAGGTGTAGCTGTGTACAAGCTGTATGAAACAACAGTGAGGCAGCTAATGTTGACTGAGCCTTCCTTTCTAGGTGTATCTTTATAAACACACCCCTTACAGACAAGACAGCTGGAAAGCAGAAAGAAGCACTGATTGTATGCTCCAAGCAACCCAAAGGTCTGCGTAGGGGAATAGAGGGGTGGATCCTGCTGTCCTTGCTCATGTTGGACTTGCTTTGAGCTCCAGACCAAGCCCTCCTGCAAGACTCCTGAACAAAACATGGAGAGCTTAAAAATACTCCAAAAATCCCTCATAGGATGGAAATAGCTTGCTATATAAAGACCACCCCACTCCAGCGATTGAAAAGTAATTTAGAAATAACCAGCCAACTGTTACAAATACATGTGCAGAATCTAATTAAGGAAGGTTGTAGAATTAATAGCCTCTGTTTATCCCGAGCACCTGAAGGGGTCCTAACCAGTGGCCCGAAATGCACCGCTTGGCTTTTTGCGTGGCAGCTGCTCAGAGGCGTTCAGCTGAAATTACTCACGACAAGACAGCGAATGTGACCAGTGTGATCGTCAGGCAGAAGATGGACAGGGCACAGCCAATGTAAGTGATGGAGGAGAGGGCCACCTGGTGTTCTCTTGTGAGCTGTACACAAATAATAACGAAAAAAAAAAGAAATAAAAATTATTAATTGATTTATGACACTGCAGAAGCACAGGGCAGCCCCCCTGCACACAGAATTTCCTCTGCCATTCGCCCATGTATAAGATGATGTTCACAACCGTTCGCTGATGTTTCTAACATGGGAAATGAATCACAGAATCACAGAATATGAGGAGTTGGCAGGGACCTGGAGGCCTCCCCCAGTGCACCCCCTGCCACAGCAGGATCACCAGAGCAGTCACACAGGAACACGGCCAGGGCTTTGGGTGTCTCCACACAAGGAGACTCCACAACCTCTCTGGGCAGCCTGGGCCATGCTCCAGAACCCTCACACTCACAAACTTTGGCCTCATCTTCAGCTTGAACCTCCTGTGCTCCAGCTTGGGACCATTGCCCCTTGTCCTGGCATTGGCCATCCCAGAGCAGAGCCTGGCTCCTTCCTCCTGACACTGCCCTTTCCCAATGGATCCCCAGGAATGAGGGCACCCCTCAGTCTCCTCTGCTCCAAGCTCAAGAGCCCCAGCTCCCTCAGCCGCTCCTCAGCAGGAGATGCTCCACCCAACTCCAAACTCAGTTGCACAGCCAGGGCATCCACTTGCCCGTGGCATTTTGGTTCCCTTTCTTATTGCATAAAGCAGAATGAGACAGTTTCTCTGCTGCTGTGATATTTTCAAGCCTGAGATTAGAGCGCGTTATTGGGCTGCACAAAGGGTGTCAGCTATGGGATCTCACACAGCTCGCAGGGCACTGTGCTAATGCTCTCACGCTGCAATAATTTACACCACTGTGCAAATACCAGGAGTGCTTCCCAGCAGCGAGAACTGACAAACCGAGATAAACCATCAATCATGGGCCGTTTACAGCTTTGTTTAATGTATCACGATGTCAGTGCCTGTCGAGGAGCTGGGCTGACATCCACGGAATGGAAACGCGCAGCAAAGCCCCGGCAGGAGCAGTCAGTGTGCGCCTCTCCTCTCAGCCCCCGTTCTTATCTACAGGCGTGTTTTGTGGAACTAATTCAATTTTCATGACCGTTTCATCTGTAACCCCATAGTGCCCATATAGGATCTGTGTCACAACCCAGATACATTCAGTGGGGGAGGGACAGTGTGTTTTGACCATTAATCCTTATGAGGAGCGGCTGAGGGAGCTGGGGCTCTTTAGTTTGCAGAAGAGGAGACTGAGGGGAGACCTCATTCATGTTTATAAATATTTAAAGGGTGAGTGTCACGAGGATGGAGCCAGGCTCTTCTCGGTGACAAACAATGACAGGACAAGGGGTAACGGACACAAACTGGAACACAGGAGGTTCCACTTCAATTGGAGAAGAAACTTCTTCTCAGTGAGGGTGACAGAGCACTGGCCCAGGCTGCCCAGAGAGGTTGCGGAGTCTCCTTCTCTGCAGACATTCAAAACCCGCCTGGACGCCTTCCTGTGTAACCTCATCTGGGTGTTCCTGCTCCGGCAGGGGGATTGGACTGGATGAGCTTTTGAGGACCCTTCCAATCCCTAACGTCCTGTGATTCTGTGATTCTGTGATCCCAAATTAATCAGAAATCGTGCTTTAATTTTCCAGGCAAGTCCTCATAACAGAAGGACAATAAAGCCCCACCCAACGAAGGCAGCCAGGCAGCGTTCATGTACAATCAGTAGAGCGGAGCTGGGCAGGGAGAAGTTTTCTCATCCCAGAAACATTTCCAAACATTTTTGCTGACGTGAATTTGGACGGAGTTGACATTTTCATAAACGGAGCATTTGAAAAAAAATATATGCTCCATCAAAACGTTTTAATTTTGACACTTGAAATACTGTTTTTATTTCAATATCTATTAGCTATAAACTAAATTCCTAGCCGAAAACTCATTCAAAATATTTATTTATTCTGAAAAATACTAAAAGGAGCAATATATTTTCCAATTATTTTTTTTTTACAGTAACTCTAATAAAAAATAATCCCTTCTCACAGTTTGGGATTTTCTATTATTTTCCACACACACAGTAAAAATTCCCCCCCTCCCAAACAAATTATTTCATTAGAGATTATCAAAGTCAACCCATTCTACCAATAAAATTCCCATTAAAACTCCTTTTAAGAGAGAGAAATAGCATTATAGTTATGAATTTAAAAAGCCATTTTAAATACAGACAAACACGATGTGTTGAATATGGACATTTTTCTTGTCATTATCTGCAGCTCACGTGCAGCAAACCTCATGCAGAATGGACTGTGGCTCACCCAGCAACCTGAGATTAATCTGATACTGAGCGATGCAGCAGCAGCACCGAAAGACAACAGTTGCTATGGTGTTACAGCTCCTAGGAAATATGCAGCAGCTCTTGAGGAGTTTTTCTCTTTCACGTTTCTTTTCCCTGACTTGGACAGCATCAATTACAGAAACAAAAGGGCTCTGTGTTCTGGGCCAGTGTAAAAGGTCCTTATAATTCCTACAAAAGAGCTCCTATCGCCCCTCATCCCCCGGAGAAGCCATGTATAGCCCTTCTCCACGGATTATTCCTGAAATAGGAATAACCCGTGTGGTAAACTGGGGAATGTGGTAAACTGGGCAGTTTTAGGGATATTCATGTCCAAAATGCAAAGACATTGTACTCTGCTTGCTCCAATGCACATCCCCTTCCCTTGCTACAGATGCCTTGCAGTTCTACAGAGGGAGCTGAGGAAGCTGTTCCAGCTTCAAGTCACTCTGAAATTGGTATTTCTCAGCCATTCAAGGCTTCCTTTCACTCCTTTCACTCCCAACACCTGCAATCAGAAAACGTTCCCTGCAGAGGTCAAAGCTGCTCAGTGCTCAGTTAGATTTACAGGGGCCTATCCCAGCCTCTGCCTTGGCAAAGGCAAGGTAATGTCTCGCTAGCACGTACAAGTACAGGAGATACAGGGGATCCATCTAGTGGAAATGGGCAAAAATCAAAGCCTGTGGCTTTTTTCCCATCATAATCCAAGAGAAGATAATGATCACGCAAACATATTATTCTAATTAATTTGTATCATCACTAACGTGCCTCTAATAAAGCCTTTCTCTGGGTTTTAGCTCAGTCTTCGCCCAGGGTAAGGCAGCACATGAGTCAGGTTCTCCCAGGTGGAGCCCATGCTACTTAAAAATGAAAAAGTAAAGAAAATAAATCTCAAATAAATCAACAAAGCACAGAAGATTCATTCAAACTTAAAATAACCCACGTAAGTCCCCACATCTATGGACCGGAAATTGCTCTTGCTCGGATAAACGCAACCAAAATCCGATGATGCTTTAAGAACGGCGCTCTTAAACCAATACCCACATCAGTCTGGTGACAACCATTTCAAAAGCAACACATAGTTCATATTGTCACCTTCCTCATGTGAGGGACAGAAAGCCTGCAGGTAGTGTTGAACCACTTTCTGTTCATTAAGGAAGCGGTGGAGTCAGTGCCAGCTGTTCCCAAATTGAGCGGTGGGGCTGGAGGGGTGCAAGAGAGGGGCACAGCTCCCTTCTGTGGGTGATGGGGTCTGCAGGGGGAGGATGCAGCATGAGAAGGCCTGGAATCTCATTTCTAAATACAGGTACATGGTGCAGAGAGAAGAGAACCTGTATTTAAAATATTGGGTGTGTAAAATATCAAGTCTCTACTAACATCTCACAACCCAGCTATCAGAGCACAGCTGGATGTGGTGTCTGTGTGCACGCTGCAAGGGATCAAAAGCACGCGGGTTTTCAGAAATATCTGGATTCTCAAAGCATTCTGCATCACCAATTAAGAAACAACTTCCTATAAATTCCAATGCTCTGATGAGAGCTGATTTCATCTTACCTCAGCCTGGCTTTCTGAAAGTTTTCAGACTTCATGCATGATGTGGAATACAAGATGGTAATTTGGGATGATCTTGTAGTCAGCACAAAAATGCTAATCAGGCCGTAATGCTATTACTAAAGAAAATAGCATTAAAAAGTACCAAATAAAGCAGCGAGCAATCTGTGAAGTAGTCCCATGAGCCTGACTCTCACACTTGCCCCAATCTGCATTAAATTATTCTTTTCTTCTAAAAGGTTTTGCTTCTTATAAGGTCATTCTCTTACTCTGCAGAGAGCAGAAAAGCTAGGAAAAGAGCTTGTGCAGTAATTAGTGTTAGTAATCATGAATGCTGAACGAGAGGTGTTTCAGGCTTGGCAAGCAGTCAGATCAAAACTTCATATCCCATATAAAACTCCCACCCTTCAGTGCAGGCTGTAACACCCTTCACCTTGCAAGGGTCGCTAAGAGCATGTACAAGGATCTGGTGGTTTCAGTGGTTATCTGCAACATTACAGTCGTGTTCTCCCTCATCAAAGTCAATACATTGCTCCACATTTTTAGTTTGGAAACTCACGGGCAATCAGATGGCCTGAGAAATAATCCTGGAAAGGTACAAGTCCAGACTCCAAATATATATTTTTCCTCTCTATATTTAT
>NW_010180911.1:0-6913 GCF_000695765.1 Mesitornis unicolor
AGCAGTACTTGCTCCTTCCATTTATTATGGTTATAACACGCAGGATGAAAATGTGCGAGATCACTCGCTGAAGATCAGATATTTCCAAATTATCTTATAGTAAGGCATAATATTTTTTGGTCCTTGATGTGGAGAAAAAAAAAAGAGGAGGAAAAGGAATGTGACTGCTAAGAAGTTAATTAGCATGGCAGGACGGAGAATCAAGGACTCCCAGACTTCAGAAGTGAAAAGTTGTGGTGGCGTAAACATCACGCTGGGGGAAATCAAAGTGAAAGCGGGCCCGGTCCCTGCCGCGGGGGGAGCCGAGGGCTCCGGCCCCGGCCACGGGGTCCCCGCGGGCTGCGGGGGCAGCGGAGCCGCAAGCCCGGACGAGGGCTGCTCCGCTCCGGGGCTTGAGGCAGCGTTTTTTGGTCAAGTCACCGGCCAGAGCTCTGCCTGCACAGCAACAAAATGGGGAGCAGGGTAATGCAGATGCGAGAAATGGCATCTGGTACCCGAATATAACATGGTGAGGGGAAGGGGAAAACAATTTGATCTTCCAGCAGTGACAAATTGTAACAATGGACGAATCAATCGGAAACTTTAACATGGGCTAGGAACAAAAGGAGGGGGGCGGGGGGGGGGAAGACAGTAATTTCAATGGGAATTAGTGAATTGGCTAATGGAAATGGTGTTAGAAAGCAAGGGACGGGCTGTACTAAATAATCCAAACATTCCTCCAGAAACCTAACCTGCTGCTCAGACTAAGGGCCATTCAGCACTTAGGGTTGCCAAAACAAAGCCAATTTGTCATGCAATATTTAGAGAGTTGAGGGGTTCCAGCTAAACTGTCTTCTATAAAAAGAATAATAAAAATAATAATACAGAGATCAACAAGGCTAACACGAATTCACAGGCATTAAAAAGTTCACATAGAAATTTGCATACTAAAGGGAAAGATGCAGACAAAATAGAAATAAAAAAATCACTGCAACTTACAACTTTAATATTAATCAGTAAAGCAGAAGTAGAGTGAAAGGAAGCATGAAAAGAAGTAAAACAAATGTGTACATTTAATCAGACAGGATTGCATAGGACACAAAGAACAGGGCTAATTAGTCTCAGCAGGTAGGGACTAACCTTCAGACTTCATAAATAAATAAGTCTGTGAACAATGTCTAAGTGGGAATATGGAGACAGAAAAGGGATTATTTCAAGACACCAAGTAAAAACATGAAGAATGAAATGCTTCACTGTTAACTCTATGTACAAATGCATTGAACAGTTTCTTTTTCCACTGGTCTTTTGACTAACTTGCTTTTTACTTTCAGAGATTTTATTAAGTAACTGTCTGTGGGCATGCACCCTCCCCATTTGCCCCTGTTTATGTATTTACTGTCTTTGCTAACTAGTGCCTTGCAGAGTGACACCTTAGCAAATATGCTCCATTTTTGTTTGCCTTTTGATTTTTAAAATGCCTTTATATCCCAGAACAATATGAGAATAGAAATACAAATGTGACAGACTCCTATTTACTTTGCAGGGCCATGTGTTATAATTTGATCCAAATGAATAAAATCAGTTGCACGGTTTTGTTTTGTTTTCCAAAGTTCTTTTTTACAATCTGCTGTGTTTTGTTGGTTTTTGTTGTTTTTTTTAAACAATTACACTTTTGCTTCAGTCCCAATGTAGTTGCTAACTCCTTATTAAGCATCATTAAAAGTTGGTGTTCAAGATGGGCCCGGTCCTTTCTCAAAGCTGGTTGCAGAAGAAGGGCCTGATTCTGTAGAGCCTCACACGCATGAGGAACTTTTCTGACAGACTACTCATGGGGATGGTGATACACCTGGACTACTCACGCAAGTAATGTTACTTATATGAGTAAATGCTGATAGAAGGGAGCTCGGCGTTGTCCGCCCCAATGCCATGTGGTGGTCCTATGTTGTCTCTGGTGCCTTCTGGCTGGAAGGCCGAGGGGCTGTGCCCCAGCTGTGGAAGGTGTTGCCTGTGCATGTTTGCACAGCTGGAATTTTGCCACAACAGTGGACTCAGAGGAGCTCCATGAAGGGCTGGGAAACTGCTTTCTAGCTTTCATGGCAACGTCAAGTTCTTCCTATTGCAGACTTCTAGGGTTTTGTTCTCAAACTACAGCTTATAGCTAGCTTGGTTTTGAAGTCCTGGTATTGTTGATGATTACTAAGCCGACATGGTTTAATTAAGGTAGTACAAGTCACCCAGGATGGCTTATGCACCTTATTTGTATCATTTTCCTTTATGCAACAGTTCTTGTTTCATGCTGAGAGAAGTGAGAGCTCTCCAGGGGTCAACAGCACCTGTTGAGTAGTAAGTTCTCAGGTGGTACCTCAGATTAAAAAAAAAGTATAGCGTTTAACAGTGAAAGAAACACAATGTTAAAAAAAAAAAAGTCAAGCTAATCCACTGCATGAAACAGGATTTATTGTTTGGATACCTGATTTTGAGTAACAGCTGGCAAGACAAAGCTAGGTGCTCCAAGTTCAGTCTTCAAGAGATGTTGGCTTTCTTGTCATAGCTGACCTCTAGCACAGGTGAAGAAGTGGTAGTGCCTCTCCCCAAGCTTTTGTAACTCTCACAACTTGGTACAATATACCAAATGCTGAGCAGTGGGGTTCTGTAACCAACAGTGGTGTCATCGCTCTACACTTCTGTACACCATTTTGGTCCCAAGAATCCTGCAGAGTCACATGTACAGCAACAGCAAAGATGCATATGAGGTTTGCCTGCCAGTTCACATTGCAATGAACTGGAGAGGGAAGAGGTTGACCAGGGGCAGCCAAGGAAACTTATTGTTCTATGAAAAATGTTTTGGAATCTTTAATGTCTCACCAGAGGCCCAAGTCTATATTGGAGAAATATGGTCTGCAAACTGCCAGCTGGATCTCCTGGCTAATGTTTACATATCTGGGGTGAGTCATCCATTTTCATGGTCTTCTCCAAAAGGTCCCAATGTAGGTTGCAGCATGTAAAATTCAAGTTATTTATTTTGGAATGATAAAAGGACTTTGGTTGACCAGGCTGGGATTTGAGTCTACAGCTCAAAGGAGTCTCTATGTTTACAAATAATCTTGGATCATTAAATCTGCTCTGAATGTCAAAAAAGATTTCAATATTGAAAAGTTTCCAGTAACACGAAGCAAACACATCTGCCCAGTGCCTCACCAGTTCTGGCTCTTCCAAAGTTAGCAAAGAGGAGAGTTTTTTCTAGGGCAGACAAGATGACAGCGTGCAAACACAGGAACCATGGCTCCTTTCTACAGTCATTTGCATTGACCAAAACAAGCACACATGAAAATTCAAGAAAGCTATCAAATGGGAAAATACTGACAAACAAGCAGATTGTGGTGCTAGATTTCTCTGTGGGTTTCGATTTTGCATGTACTGACCAGGTCATGGTGTGTTGTTTGAGCAATAGGAGTGGGCTTTCTATCCGCACTTGATGGAGAAACATCGGAAAATGAGGTACTGAAAAAACTTGCACGTTGTTATCAACCTCGTAACACAGCTTAATGTCTTTCAATCTGCGCTTTGCTTCCCAAGTCATGACTGGGGTTCAGTAGGAACGTATCTCCCTTTTAACACCTAAACCACAGCTGTACCTCTTGCTTTTGTTAGAGATAATTCTGTCTAATAATAAAATGGTTAATGGGTAGAAATATGCATTCATGCAGGGATTATTCACACTTTATCATGAGGTGATATCAAGCACTATAGGAGTGAATGACAAGAAATAGGCTTCTGAAATACAGAGCCCTCCATAAATATACCATTTTTATTGACAACGTGTCTTTTAACCCTAATAGTAATGGAAGAAATCCAATAACTGAAACATTTACTGCATAACTTGCCTTATTTTCGGGTGGTGTCTGATTCCTTTCTAGCTGTCTCTAGAAGATGTTTTTAGCCTAATTTGCTCCCTAGAAATTTCACTCACTAGAGTTATACATCTGTGACGTTTCATTGCCTGAAGCCAAGTCTGAATAAGAACTTTCTTAAGATATACTTATCCTAATGCCAGTCTACAAGAACTGAGCTGCTTTAGTTTGATTTATTTGTGCAACACAGATATATGTGCATCTCTGTAGCTGACCATTGCCTCAGACTGGATCTAATATTCCAAACAGAAACAAATAAATAAAACCAGGAAGTTTAGCCATGTTTATATATAAATATACACTTTTAAACTACTCAGATTTGTATTTATATGTCTTCCATGTCTTCTATGTTTTCCAAACCAGCCAAAACAATAGTCCATTACATTTGCAAAATACTCTCTGTTCACAGGAAAGGAGTTGAGTGTAGGTGTCTGCACGTATGTGCTCGCAGGCAAACATCAAGCACTCTCCAGATGCAGTATGCTTCTGCTATCTAAGAAACACAAGATGGCATTTAAGGAGCTGGAGTACAGAGGTCACCAGCTGAGATTGCAAACCACTTGCTGGCTGCTTCCCTGTGCTCTTCTACCTGTTGCCTTTGGCACCTACTTGGGCAGTCAGTGCTTTGGAGCGAGGGCCCTCTTTTTGCTCCATGATTATGCTGGGATACTGGTCCCTAAACAGAATTTGTGCACGGTATGGCAATAGAGGTGGTAAAATGATAATAATCTGGCTTACACTAATGCAGCTTCAGTGAGGGTGCTCTTGTAGGTGGGCTGTGGCTGACAGCAGATGGTGGTAAGCAATGAGCAATGAAGCTAGCAAGCTTCGAGCCACGAGCGTGCCCTCAGCCAGAAGTGACTGCCCTTTCAACTGACACACAGTAATTAGCTGCGTATGCATTTGTAGTCTGTTGCAATATGAGGTAAAAGGGATTCGTTTTGCAATGGTCTAGGAACATGAACATGCGCCAGCTGCATTCCAGCTGTAGGGGTTCTGGCTGATGGATGGCAATAGTCAGCACAGGGGTAGTAACTTCTTAAAACAATCAATTTTGACAACATAGGATTGTCTGATCGTACCATACAATCACAGAACTATTCATGTTGGAAGGGATGTAAAGACGACTCTGGTCCAGCCTCCTGCTCAAAGGACGTTTAGCTCTGAATTCAGACCCATTTGTTTAGGGTTTTGTCCAGTCAGGTTTTGAAAACCTCCAGGGACAGAGATGAGACAGCTAGGAGTTAGGACTTGGCATTTGTTCTTTTCGAGTTTCATAATGTTCCTGTTGACCCATTCCCTCCAGCCTCTCTAGGTCTCTCTGGATGGCAGCCCTGCTCTTGAGCATGTCAACTGGTCTTTCCAATTTGGTGTCATATGCAAATGTCATAAGACGTCCTCCAGGTCATTGATGCAAATGTCAAAGAGGACAGGTCCCAAGATAGACCCCTTTTAGTACTCCACCTGCCACTGACAACCAGGGCTTCAACCCATTAACTACTATCCATTGAGCTTGGTCATCCAAAGAGTCTTACGCATCTGGTTGTCTACTCATTCAGACTGTAATGTCCTAACTTGGATGCTAAAATTTGCTCTCCTGAAGCCTCAGGTTTGTGCTCCACTGCTTCTCTTCTTCACTCCCATCGGGATCATGAGCTCCTTGTAGTCACCACAGCCAAGGCTGCTGTTGACTGTCACATCCCAGTCCAGTTCTTTCTTGTTTGTGAGTAGCAGGTCCAGGAGACCATCATTCATCCTTTGACCATACACCATCTGTGTTAAGAAGTTTTCCTCAACACACTTTGGAGACCTTCTGAACCTGTTGCATCCCACTGTCTTGTCCTTCCAGCTGAAGTCAGGGAGGTTAAATTCTCCCAGTAGCACTGTGGACCGTGTTCTGAAGACTTCTAATTGTTTAAAGACCTGATTGACTTTGTCACCGTTATTGGGGGATCTGTAACAGACCCACCACAGTGTTACCTTTACTGACTTGTCCTCTTATGTTGACCCACAAGCTCTCAACCAGCCTGTCTGCTGTTCCCAGACATTCATACTGTTCCTTCACACAGAAGGTACATCCTCTGCTTTTCTTCCCTGTTCTGTCACACAGAAGGTACACTCCCTGCTTTTCTTCCCTGCCTGTCTTTCCTATAGAGCCTGTACCTGTCCATCACAGAGCTTCAGTCACAGGAATGATCCCTCCACCAGATGAGCTATCCTCAGGACAAAAGCAGATCAGTGCATTCTCCTATGCCTTGGTTTTTCTCCTAATCAGTCCAGCTAGGTTTCATGTTTCAATGCCCCATGTTTTTCCATCCCAAGTACTTCAGATCTTCAGAGCAGCCTATGGCCACCATCATAATGCAGTCAGTAAGGGTGACAATGCAGACTGACCAAGAGAACATAATTTTAGGCTAAGACAGGAAGTTTAATTTAGGCTAGGAAGTGAATGAGTACTGTGTTTCCTGCAAGGTCAGAGCTAAACACCCAGCTCAGACCACAGCCAGGCTGACAGCCACGTTTCCACAAGATGCCCAGGCCTCCAGGGACGTCCCAGGATGCTCAAATGCAGACTTTTATCTTACAGAAAACTACAGGAATGTATGGTTTCTTTTCTCCGTGGAAGCTGTTGTTACTGGTATTTCACACAGAGCCACCACTAGGCCACTGCACGTGCAAACAAGCTCCTGACACTGAAAGTTTAACAATCATATTAATTAATTAATAGCTGATCTATTAAAGCATAAACAATGTAAAAGGGCTTTCAGGAAAATCCTTCTTAACTTCTCCTTGAAAGCACTTTATTTAATAGCTTGACCAAGCCATTTATAATAAAGACATTTACTGTATTTTAGTATTTCCTAGTGAATCATTTTATGATTAATAATTCTGCTTTAAAGGTTGTTTCGGTCTTTCCTTTTCTTCCTCCAGCTCCTGAAGTTCATGTCTTCCTTTTTCTCCCTCTCATTTGGCAAAGGTCTCCCAAACACACCAAGTAGTTTCAAGTCTGCTGAGGAGATAGA
>NW_010180911.1:6925-25058 GCF_000695765.1 Mesitornis unicolor
CTCTCTCCCTCTCTCTCTCTTTGTAAAATATGCTGCTATTTATCAACAGACAGAGGCTGTTCTTGCAACAGGGAATCTGAGCAGTGCATACCAAAAGGGTGGCACTGGAGACTTTGTGGTTGGCTGTTGTTTCAGGCACATGCACGCTTTACGTTGCCTGAGGGCATAAATAAGCAGACAGGAGGGAATGGACAGACCTTCCTACAGTACAATTAGGTGACAATGAGCTATCCAAAACAATCAGGATAGCAGCAACATCAAGTGCTCCCAAGATTTATTGCATCAGAGGCTGTGTCTGCTGCTGGTGCCTCCAGATAGCGTCTCTGGAGAGGCCCAGTTGGCAGGCGCATGGGAACAGGGTCCATTCTGGGAAACTTATTGCAGCCTGAAATATTGCAAATATCTCCAGCAGAGCTGACGTTTGGGCTCACTGTCCTTAATTCAGTATCCCTAGAAACATGAAACAGAAGAGCTGGACCTGCAAGCACTACAGAAAAGTGTGTGTAAGTGAGATAATTTACAGGAGTAATTCCAAACATCCTTCATCTACTAGACTGAGAAGAGTCAGTAGGTCTCAGGACATTTCTGCTCTGGTTCTTCAAACCGGTCTTTCTTGACTTACTTTCTCCTTCAGAAAACATGCCTCTGCAAAAGGAAAACAAGGGAGCTGCTCCCCTCCTCTTCCATCTCAGCCCTCTGGATCTATTAGCTCCTTTCAAGGACCGTAATCCTATGGAGCTGTTTTGCAGGTGAGAGCTTCCTGACCCCGACCAGAAAGGAGGTTACAGTTTCAAACCAGAAGACAAATGTAAAATCATAATCAGCACCCATCTCACAGAAAATGAACCATGTTTGGATTTCAAGGCATTTGGTAAATCTAAAACTCCATTGGAGACAATTTTTTTCTGATTAGGAAGGCATAAAGGGCAAGAGTGGGTCCTGCATTAACCAGTGTATTTTGTCTGCTATTTTACCTGAGGCACAGGTCTATCATACACACCCGCTCCCTTCCCCCTTTTCACAACTCAGGGTTGTACCAGAACCACTGCAGTTCTTCAGGCAACAGCACCCTTAGGACATCTCCTGCATCTGTGGGAAGACATAATCTGGCATTCAAGGCATTGTGGTAGAATTGGCATCTCCACTGTTTGCCTGAGGCACCACCTTCTCTCTCTGCCTTGCCAGACTTCTTAGCTTAGCCTTCTTCTCGAAGGCAGGGAGCTGAGGTAGTAATTTTGCTAAAGAGGGCTGCAGAAAGAAGCAGAGATCACATAAATCAGAATAACACTGGTCTCTTAAGATTCCTTTGGTGGCCCAGATGGAAGAAGTTTGTGTACAAAGGGCCTGGGTGAGCTGTGCACATTGATATCAATACACACGTGATCTCCAGCTCGTTCTCTTTGTCCCTCTGACCTAAAGCAATCTATGTCCAGGCAGGAGTGGAGAGCATAGCTAAAATAGGACATGCATAAAATAGTACATTTTGCATACTTTTCTGTGGCGCTACTGCTACTTGATTTATGACCAGAACATTGACTGTTGCAGTATGGGACAATTACAGGAAAGTTGGTAAGGCAGCAGCGTACTGTTTTGTAGGGACATGGAATTCCTTCCTTCCTCCCCATTTCAGACCTGAAAAGCAGTGGACTCCCACTGGTCCCTTTGGGACCAAAAGCTTGCAGAATCAGACCTCAAGATGTTCCTGTCTGGACAAATAAGTGCTGTTGTCAATGCCATCTATAGTCACCTCAGCACATGCAGGGAGCTTTTACTGTGCCTCAGCTACTTGAGATACCCAGAAATCCCATTGCACTAGTCAGGTCATGTGTGCATGAATCTGCTACCAAAATCCATGAGCTTCTTTCTGTGCACAAAGCTAGATGTTTGTATTTGAAAATGCAGATAATACGCTCTTTTGGCAAGAACTGTCTATTTTTACTAAGCGTATGTACAATGTTTAGCAGAAAATAGCAATGTTAGTTTTGATTTAACACAAAAAAAATTACAAATGTGGGGGTTTTTTTGCAAGCAGATATTATTTGGTACTTTAAAACAAATAAATAGATGTAGGATTTTTTAGGAGACTATTATGATCTTCAGCTCTGAGGTCCTGTATTACAGAGGTCATTGAATTTCAACAAGTGGTTCCTGCCTCGAGTCTGTCATTTCTGGCTGAGCTACAATATTTCATGTAGAAAGATATCTGCCCTGGTTTTAAAGATTTAGTCAGAACCTTCCCCCCACTGAAGGCAAGTTTTGTTCCATAAGTTGTCTATGACCCTTTCTGGAGGGGAAAAAAAAAAAGGCAAGCACCACACTTCTATTTCAAACTTCTCTTCCTCTAGTTCCAACCAAATCACATTATAAAAGAGTGCCATCTTGTATTGCCCTTTCATCACCAGTGACTTGCACTCCTTTTCCTGCAAGTCTGTTGTCCATGACTGATCAGGTCCTTATGTCCCCATGTTCACCTCCCTGGCATCAGCAGGACACAACAGGCAAAGGGCTCTGCTTATATTTTGTGGTTTGCAGGACAAGACAGGGAAAGCAAACTAATTTGGAGATCATCCACAACAGTAACATGTCAGAGAATATTTTGTCTCGCCCAACTTTAAGCTGGCCACCTGAGTGCCCTGTATGGTTGATAAGGAGCCCTGAAAAGTGACTCATCCCAGGTACCAAAACATCTCCACTGTGCAGTGACTCACCTCACCATGGTACTGGCCTTGCTCCATTGATTGCAGCCAGGGCCTAAAGGGCTGGCATAGACTGCACACCAAATCTGACATCCTTAAGAGCTGAAGATACTTTCTAGGAGGAAAAAATCTACAAGCTAACAACAGAAAGTGTCTTTGTATGCACTAAATTTATTGTCTGGAGTATTAAGCCAGTTTACAGTACAGTCCTGTTTGCATTCCCTCCTTCAAATCATGACCATAAAGACCATAAAGGACAGACGTTTCCGGTTTTTAATAAAGAAAGCACAGAGACTCTGAGAGACAGACATCCAGGAACTGTGGTTTTAAGGGAAATGCCAAGATTGTGACATTGGGGATACAGTCTCTAGAACTGGCACCACCAATAATTCACAAGAATATGCGATATTGTAGTATAACTTAGACCAGAACTCTTAAAAGTTTCTGTAAAATCCTTCTGGATTTGTTTCTCTTAACAACACAGAGTGCCCTTGTTTTGTTTTACTTTCTAAAAGATTTATTATGCTTGTTTTTCATCAGAGAGATATGTGAAGTTTAACTTTCCCTAGTTTTGTTGGCTGACAGTCTCACCTCTTTTATCTTGGCTTCTTGGAGGAAAGTGGCTCACCTCATCAAGCTGTAACATTTGTAACCATCAATCAACTTCAACTGCATGTGGTAGAAGATGGAGATATCAACAATATTTATGTCCTACAACTTAATGACTATAAGAGAGGTCCAAATTAGCACCCAACAGAGCGAAGGTCCACAGGGAGAGGGCAGCTCGAGTATCAGACAGCAGAGAGCCCACACAGGGAAAGTGCATGGGGAGCAGACTGTCTGCGTCCTGCTGCTCACCACACTACTTGGTCAGCATCATGAATGCCATCATCACATGGGGATTGTACTGTGAACCCCTTCTCCCACTCACAGATATAAAATCCTTTTCCTTTTCCAGCTGAGATCACATCTTATCTCTGTTCCAGTTACTGGAAGAATTATGTTAGAAAAAAAATGTGCATATTGTTCACTGCCTTTAGCTTTTATTTATTCTTAATTTTATCATACTGTCATCAGCTGCATTCCTCAAAAATGGAAATAAACACCGTCAAGACCTGCCATCCACCCACAGACTACCAGTGGTCTACTATGCACAGTTTGGGAATCTGTGCTGGAGTTCATCTTGAAATCTGTAGCAGTTTAAGCTGAGGATTGTAAAAGAGTTGGGTTTTTTTTACAAAAGCATAACTAGAATGTCCCGATCGACTTCAAATTGCCAGTGAAGCCGAGGAAGTGATACTTAGCCTGTTGTAACACACACTTCAGCAAGACCAGTTGGTACCTGGTAAAGCACCACTTGCCTTATCTGTGCTGGAACAAGTTGCTCTGAATGCACCAACCGGTCTAACAAAAATAGTCCAGACTTATCTCTGAATGCGCAGGAGGCTCTCGCACTTCGTAATGGAAGGGCACAGGGGCTGAAACTTTGACAATGATTTAATCTCAGCCACACATTTCACAAGGTTACAGTTTAAGAGCAAATAAACAAAACCAGATGATTTTAACAGTTCCATGAAAAGGAGCTGCCTAATTTGCTCAACTTCTGATCTTCACTTAATGGGCTGTCCTGCTTTTTTTTAGCTCTCCAGTGGCAATGTAGTCTGCTGTGAAAGATAAGACCTATACTGGCAATGCAAACAAGTAGTGAAGAAATAGCTTTGACTACAATTTTTAAGTCTTCTTCATAAATCACAAACAAGCATGACAGAAGAAAAAAAAAAGTAACCCACAACTTCTTGAATGCAGTAATTTTTGTATCATCCAAAGAACAGGGGGAAAGCCTGATTACAGTTTTCAAAAGTCTTGATACTACTGAAAATACAGCAAAAGGTTCCTTGCAGAGCCACACTGTAGGCACCGGCTCGGTGGTTTCATTTGCAAGAAGCCATCAAATCTCTGTAGATCTTTGTGCCCACTGTTCACACTGACAGAGCTCTTCCTGCCCCGAAACAGCAAAGATTAACAGCGCGTCTGGAAATGGGGTGTCCCAGGAACAGCTTCTGTCTATGGGGGTGTTCTTGGGGAGACAATGATCCTCTCTGTCCCTTCGCTAGCACCTCAGTAAAGCAGAGGCATTGCTGGTCTGATGGGTGAGGGGTTTGCAGTTTAATTAACTTGCAAGGTCTTAGAAAATGTTTTCAGTCTGTGACCTACAGACTCCTGCTACCTTTACCAGTGAAAGGTTAAGGAAAACCGGTTCACAGATGCTACGCAGCAATCTCTGCATATGGAAATGCTAAAGGGGACCATACTTTTTCATAGGAAATTTGTAGGGGTCCACAAATCAAAAAAAGGCTGAAAAAAAGTGGCTTAGATCTCATCTGTTCGGATGAAAGGAACTGCTGAAAACTGAAGTGTAGGTATGTATTAATATATCATGACATTGCAACTAAAGAGCATTATACAGCAGCACAATGTTATGAAATAGTTCCATCCATTTAGTTTCATAGGGGTGTAGCAATAAAAACATAAGAAATCAAACCAGACTGGGCTGTTTACTTTTAGCTCTTGATTTCTGAAAAAATGGTTTATTTGCAATAGGTGGTTGTTAATCTTTTTAACAATTATATCCGTGGAATTTTTAATCAGAGTTGGAAAATGGCTCCTCACACAGACTTGACTTAAGAGTAATAGCTGTGTATGATGGAGGAAGCACTGAAGTCATGTAGGGCATCTTAATATGAATACATGTATTAGAAAATATTGCATAGATGTAATGTAGCCTCCAAGTGTAAAACTCACACACAGTCTCTGCTTCTCTCTCCCTCTCTCTTTCTCTCTCTCTTTTTAACTTATAGTCACTCCCCACATTTGCTAAAACTAAAAATAAATCTGCTAGTTGTTAGCCCTATATAAAAGCAAAAAAAAAACCCAATAAAAATAATGGGGGCTAGCACAAGAGAATGAGTGCTAGGGGGAGGGACATAATAGGATTTTTTTTTTTATGCCAGCAAAACTTACTGGAGGTAGATATCTGTGCAGTTGCTGAGCTTTTGTGTTCTGGGGCTAGGAGACTTGAATATTATTAAGGGATCAGTCGCAAAGTGCATCAATCTGGCATGTACTAGAGCCAGATATCTATTTGCCAGGAACTGGGAAAAAAAAAATCTCAGCAGGCTCGCAGTTGAAGAATGGTGGACATCGCTTTGATTCAAGAAAGCCCTGGCATAGATATCTTCCTGGATATGGATAACATAATGGACTTTGGGGAACATATTAAGTCACCCTCCCGTGACTTGGTAGCAGCTCTGGATGTGAATTATACAACTCTGGATTGATATGTTAAGGACTTAACAATTTCTGTCTGCAGCATTTCCAACCTCTGAGTAAAGTGTCGGGTTACTTTTTTTTTCCTTTTGGTTTGATGGCCAATTGTGCTATGCTATATAATTCTTTTTTTAAAGACTGCAAATAAAAGAAAGTATAAATTAAAAAGGGTGAGGAGAGTGACTGTGAGTGAGTGTGTGTGATGCACTGCATTTTATGTTCCTCTAGAACAAAGTCACACTTGAAGGCCTGGCTTCTTTGTTAATATTATTTGTTTATAAGATCCAGGAATGCTTGTTTTCAACATGGAATAATTTTTGCAGTGGCTTCAAATGAAAATATGTATTCACTAAAAACAGAAAATCAACTAGGAGCTCACCACTGCACTGAGAGCCCCATTCAGACTCACAGCAGCCCAGCACCCAAGAGCTCATTAGAGATTCACATAGAGCAAACTGCTCGATTGGCTCTGCTCTGACTGAGTCTGAGGTGGTTTTCCTGGAATTCAGCTGAAAAATATAGGTGTGTGCTACAAATATGTAGGTTTTTTAATACCTGACATCAGTTGGGAGCTGATGCTGAATGGCAGGTGTTGGCAGGTAGGGTGAGTAAAGACATTTGAGGCTTTTCTTGTTCCTATCTGGTTTTAGTATCTTCTTTTTTTCTTGATGAGAGGTCTTGGATTGGTTTACTTGAGTTTGATCACATGTGTTCATAGTGAATGTTAAATCTTTTATCTCCTTATAAAACTAAAGTGCTTTTATTCTTACTGAGTGTGATATGCACAAGGCAATAGTAGGCCATGCTACTTTCTATAGTATCTTTTGTATAAAATAATTTCAACAACAGATAAAGAAAACAGAATGAATAAAGAAGGACTACAGGCTCCACATGCTGCATACAATGGGGACAACTTCTTTATACTGCCAAGTGGATCTTTTGCCTTCTATCCCTGACTTCATGGGCCAGTATTTTTAATTTCATCCCACGCAGACCACCTCTCAGTCATAATTGCATAACATATGAAAAATACACTGTTTATGTGACGAAGTAGCATTGGCAAAGTATTGATATGTTTTAAACTTCAACCCTTTCGTCTCTTTTCCACTAACAAAGAACCAGGCTGCCTGTAGGAGCACTGAGAAGTGAAGGCTTGGGGTTGGCATGACATACCAGGACATCTCTCAGAAAAACCCATCCATTTGTGCCCCGCAGGCCACCAGGTTTAAGAAGCTGTGTTTTTACAGCAATAGTCAAAAAAGCGCTCTTTACAGATGACTTTTTAAAAGGAGATGTCTGAGATGCTGGGGAAGATATGTGAAGATATTGAAGTAATGATAGGAGCTTCTGCTGGAAAAGCAATGGTACCAATAATGGCATATTTTTTTTGGAAGGGAAGAAATAGGACTGGAATTATGGATACAGAGAGTGTTGGAGAAGAAAACTTGACATTTTACATTTTAGGCTGCTCAATTTCCAAACAGGTGTGATTTACCTGTGATAACTTCCCATTAGCATCAGTGAAAAACCAGTATGATGTGCAAGACAATAATTAAGAGATTTATTCTGCATGATTGCACATGTGTCAGTAAAGGGCTCAGAATGATAACATGACCAATTGCAGTTATAGCACACAGCCTGTGAGCGCTGTGACTGTGCTCACAATAACACCGGACAAACAACTTCCATCTCTCACCCCCAGCTGCCATTGTTGGCTGAAAAAAATCAGAGAATATTTCTTTTTAAAGTAGTCTCTCTTCTTCCATCACTCCACCTGGTCTCCCTTCTGAAATGTCTGGTCCATGGGAATGCAAGCTTCAGGAGGGGTGTAATGGTCTTTCATGGAATTTTTAAGGTTTTCAGGACTAATACCCGTAATTTACATGAAGAAACAAAAGAACTACAATGGATGCTTATAAATTCTGTCAGGAATGAGGAAAACTGTTAGCAGCTGAAAGTAACTACCTGGCATTTTAAAAAGCAGCAGTTTCCTTGTTCTGTCACAGGGTCACTGAAAGTCAGAATCGGAAAGATCTTATCCAAGTAGATTTTCCCCATCATCCTGAAGCGGCCTGGGACAGGAGGGATGGTTAGCGAGTTGGATAATCCTGCCCTCCACACATTATGCAGCCAGTGAGAAGGGCAAGCGCTCCAGCGGGAGGGACACTGCCAGGCAGCCTGTGCAGAGGTGCTTTTCTGGTAATAAGGATGAGTTGGAGGATGAAGTGCAGCACCTGTGATAATGAGTCTTTTAAACCATTATGTCTAAATATTTTTCTCAGCCTTCTACAAACATAACATTTCAGTTTCAGTCAAACAATGCCATTCAGCACAATATGTCTGAGGAAGAAAGCCACATATTCTTCTAGCATTTGTCTTCTTTTTTCCTCTTTTTGGCAGATAGTTCCATTTTTTATTTGATTTTAGAACATGTTATGAAAGGGCTAGTCTTTACAATAAAGGAACAAGTCCTGCAAACCTTCACACATGTGATTTTAATAGGTGTAGATATGTGAATACGGATTAGTAACTCTCAGCCCTTGCTTAGCATTAGTGTGTAGGCTCAAGTTATGTTCTTGCTGTGAATTGGCAATGAGATGCAAAGCCTTTCACCTCTAGGGCTGTGGTTCAAATGCAGCCTGGGTCATTGGTGGCTCTACGTAAAATGAGGGGGCTGTTTCAGTCCAATTTCACCCTCTCCCTGTTAAAAGACACAGAGAATTCAAGGTCAGAGTGATCTCAGAGTCTCTCATCTTATTACGAATTGCTATTTTTTACTTACTATGCTATACTGTAGAGCCTGGAGACTTCTGCCAAGCATGGGGTCTGTTACGCTGTTTACCACAAAAATACACGCAGCTCCCCTTATTTACAAAGAAGAGACTGGGCAGACAATGAGTAGAGGAGGGAGACAGGCGCGAAGAAATGAAGTGGCTTGCCCAGAGCACAGCAGTGATGCCCAAAGCAGAGCCCACCTTTCCTCACAACCAGACCACGCCACTTCCTTTTTCATCATTAGCTGTGGGTAAAACAGTGACGGGAAACATGTCCTTGGACTTTGGCTTTCCAGCAGGTAGCCTGCATGACTTTCAGCCTGGTAGATTTTATGGTATTTTTTCAATAAGGTGGGGATAATATAAAACAAAGTGTATGACAGATGAAATGCATTAGCCCCAACAATATTAATGGATGATAATGTATACAGTAGATCATTTTATCACACCATTTACATGTAAGTTTGTTTGGTGTATTATCTTTGACACAGTGGAAGATTCATAGATCAAGAGAATTGGTGTAACCCAATTTCATATGTTTTGTTGGATCTTCGAACAAAAGTGGATGCATTTTGAGTATACATTAAGCAAGTGCTGCATGAAGAACTTCCTTACGACACCTGGCACCTACTTTTATGGCTTATTTTGTCACATTGTTTCTTCTACTCAAAGATTAATTTTCCCACTTGCTGAATTTGTTAAATCTTTGAACATTTCAGCCAACGAAGAGGTTTTCAGATCTGAGTTTTCTCAGGATTAAACACTTCTGTAGCAGAAAAAAACACTACTCAGTCAATACAGACAAGCTTGTTTGAAATCTAGCATTTGCTAAACAAAAAAGGTTAAGCTTTTTATAAAGTCCAAAATTAAATGTGCCCTGACTTTCAAACATGCCAACTGTAACCAAATGGGTACTGAGCTCATGCACTTATGAAAATGCTATTTTATCCTAATTTTAAATTCAATGCAAATGTTGTCTTATCATATATATGACTTGAAATCAAGCTATATCCTGTTCCCTAATGCAGGAGAAAGTCCTTCACAGATGTGACACCCTTCCCAAAAGAGGGAGACACTGTCCTTGCAACTCCTTGGAGATCAGTCCATTTGCTGTATCATGTCAGTGCTCCATGGACCTCTAAATGGGAATTTCCATTCACGTCTGTCCCCGTACATATTGCAGGACTTCTCTCTAACGCGAGCACATCTTTATCCTGGACTCAGCTTCGTCAGTTCACGCTGTTTTTAATCAATCACTTCCCTTGGCAAATGTTAATACAAAGCAAACTTCTCTGAGACTTTCTATGTGCTTAAATTAGAGATGAAGTGTTTGCATCCTCAAAGCATTCCAAAGCCCAGGTTGTACTGAGTGGCACAGCTAAAAACCATCACAACTGCAGGATAAACCAAAGCGCCAGATTCAAAAATCCCACCAGTGAGGCACAGAATGATCTGGATTAAACCCAAGCTTTGTACTGTGTGCCTAGTATAAACTGCTCTTGGTCGGCCAGACTCGATGACATCCCAATCCATGACTCAAATACCCACAGGTTTTGCTACTTTTTGTTAAGTCCTTTCCCAGTATATTGGGATTTTGGCCATTTTTAACCTGGAAACAGGACTCTACTGGACTATTCCTGGCAGGGTTTTGTTTCTCTGAGACTTCCAGCCCAGTCTGGAAAACCTCAAATCTTCAAATACTTCTTTAGAGTCTGCCTGTTCCCAGGGGGTGTTGTGAGGGGTACCAAGACAGCAGAGGGAGGGTGTGTAGGGCTGGTTGTAGGGCTGGTGCCCAAAGTGGCAGTGGAAGAACTGGCTGCCCCCTGATTCGGCTATGTCTCAGAAGCACAAATGAGCCTGCACATGGTTAGGGACAAGCCTCCAAACTTCTTTGAGTTCACTCATTTAAAAACCCACAGACTTCAAAAATAAAATAAAGCCTAGACAAATGAACAAAAAAACCAAGACAAATGCTTAAAGAAAATGAAAGGAATAAAGGATATTTTAAGCTATATCCTTGTTACCTTTATTTCTCCTCAACGAAGTGATATTTCTTGATCCTCAAGATCCCCCTTCCTTAATGAGGTAAAATATCAGATTATGAAGAACATTTTTTAATGAGAATTCAGGGACATTTCTGGTTTGGTTGAGAAGTATGAAAGTATTTAACCTCAGTTCAACGGACTGCCCTTTATTAACATTTTTCTTCTAGTGCCACTCACATAACTGCCCTTTCACAAGCTCCGTCTCAACCATTTGGTACTTGGTTTTAGCCAGAGAGTGCATTGCAGAATACAAATCAATCATTGGCTCTGTTTCTTGTGACTAAAGGATTTCATAGACTGTATTTCTGTGGAAAGAGCTACCTCTAAGAAAATACAGCTTAGTGATTAAAATGTGGCCATTTTTCTCTCCGTGCAGCAGTAAAAGGCTAGCAGAAGAGTTCAGAAGACCATTCAGTGAGTGATATGGAATTAACAGTGCAGCATGCCTCAGCTCAACCGAGCACATGCATATGTAAACAATGCTGCTATCAAACACTGTACCTTGTCAAAGATTAAACAAATTTTTAGGGAATGGAAACGGTGCCATGCTAACACCTTAGCGGTACAGGACAGTTGGCTTTCCCATCAGTTTGTCACAGACCCATCTTGGAAATGTCCTCCTAGAAACATGCAAGCATCCCTGTCTTGGGTTCCTGTCCATCAGTTGCTGGGTGAGCTGCCAGTGTGCCACTTATTGCCAATTCTAGCAGTGCTTTTGTCGTGTGGACACTTGCCCACTAGGAAATGGATTGAAACCACCCATGTACTTCAAATATGCCATTGTTTGAGCTCCAAGTGCTAATGATAGTTAATGACACCGAGTCTGGCCTGGCCTGGAGTCTTACAGGAACTGCATCTTTCCCACTCACTTACCTTTGAGTTGATTTCCCCTACCTCTCAATATATAGCATTTGTAGTATACCTTCTTAAAGCAAGAGAGGAATAGATTTGTATTCACACTTTGCACAAAGGAAGCAGTGTCACAGCTAGAACAGAGGGGAGCTACACTTTATGCTTCAGCTAAGGAAATTAAGGTGAACCCTCTGAAAAAAGCTGGTGGGATTTTGTTATTCATGTGGGACAGCGTGGACTTATCGCAGAGACTCACATTCAGTCAAGTCCATTAAGCTGGATTCCCAATCGTGGGAGAGAGGGAAGCCGATGACAGGTGCATCTCGGAGCCCGTGCTTTGAAGAGTTGCTACTTCCAGACCTTTGTGCAAAGCTTAGACCAACACTTTTGATGGTAGAACATAGTCTCAGGCACAGCAATGAGAAGAAAGTGTGCAACCCATTGGACATGCACTGAACACTGTCCCCCAGCCACAGGGCACAGAAGAACTTTTTTAAAGAAAAGGCTTTTCTTACGGGGCTCTTCTCTTGCCAGTCTTCTGATGCCAGCATTCATTAACATCCCAGTGCAGACGCGCTGTACCTGGTACATTTGGATGCATGGCCAGTGCTCACCCTGCTTGGGCACACCAGAAACACTCAAAAGCAGCCAGGAAAAAAAAAAAGAGAAAGAATGCCCATTAGAAGACACAATGCAAGAGTTACAGATTCCCATAGAACAGAACCAAGTTTTGAGGTTGAATCCCTGTGTTCCTATCTCACGTCTCATTTTACAGACACCAGCACAGACAGATTTACAACACTTGGCAGGGGAGAAGTCAGTGGATTCCTGAGCTCCTCAATGCGAGGGTGAGTTTTGCTGCTGGCATTCATGGAGCCAAGATTTCATTCCATTTTAGTACGGGATTAACTGAGGTTCATAAGGTAACACACTTGCAAATAAAGGCAGTTTGTCTAGGTGTTTCAGTGACACATCTCATGGTCTCAAAGTGTTATAGCAGGAATACAAGATTTAGGCCTTGCAGTCTTGAGCAAATGCTGTGGGAACAAATGCAGCAATAAGCATAGCTTATGAGAATGCAAAGCAGGTTAATAAGAACTGTCTTTATCAGAAGAGAAGACCCATCTGGATGCATGTGTGAATGTCAGCTATCAGAGCTGGGGGTAATCTTGCAGTCTGGAATATGTGCAATGCTCTGCTAAGAAAAATTTTAGCATGGTGTAAAAAACTGGACTTTTTTTTTTCATTTATTCTGTTGTTTTCAGCTACCTATCTGAACTTTTTAATCCCATTTTTAGTAGTTATACTGTTTGTTGAATAATTCTTTTGCCTAGACCTTAGCAGTACAAGGAACACACACACACACACACACACATGTGCACCCACAAACCACATAAAAACCCGCAAAGAAAGTTCGAAGTAAATATGTCAAGGAAGAAACTGGCTGCACTTCCACCATTTGATCTTCCACTGCTGTGTCTTAAGTGATGCAAAAAAAAGGGACACAAGCTCTGGCTCATAGAACCAGCAGAGAATGCTTCACTTAAGGGTTCTCTCATTTTAGCAGTAAAATGAAAGGATGGTTTGCTTTTGCTGTTCAAGTATGACATTATTTTACAACTCACAACGAGCTGCATGCAGACTCTAGTAGATGCACAAGGAGCTGTTCATTATCACAATGCAAAAGTTTAAGTCATCACAACTTGGCAAAATCTCTTGGTCCAGCTCTCGTTAGCCTGGATGTTCAAATTGCCCTAAAAGCACCTTGTGGAAGCAGACAGCTTGCCTCCTCCAGCACATCAGCTCTTCCTTTCTACAAAGAATGTTACAGGGGAGTGATTAGATGGAGGAGGATTTTTCAGCTAAGAAAAGAGCTGGCAGAGGAGGGGATGTTACAGTAGATGGTAAAATCATGAATGGCACAGGGAAGGTGAATAACGAGCTGCTGTTTCATTTGCTGCCCCTAGTTCTTGCGTGAGAGACAACACCAATCAAGTAGCATGTTGACCACAAACAGCAAGTGTCTGATGGTACTGCCTCATGGACTGGATGAAGTTGTGAAACTCCTTGTCACAGGCTTTTATGAATGCCATAAATTTACACAGATTTAAAAAAAAAGCTAGATAAAATAATGAAATTAAAAACATTTCAAAAATCTTGTACTAGTAAATATTGGTATACCACTTCTGGCTTGGGAAGACCAGTTGCTGGAAGCTGAGTGAATAAACTCGGGATATATAAATGCCATGAGCCATTTGCTCTGTTCTTGTGCCCTTATCTGGGCACCTGGTGTAGTGAGAACTCGGACCTTTGGCCTGACCCTGCTGGGCTGGTCTCGTGTTTGCATCTCTGCCTTGTCTGTGCTTATCTGCAGACCGCTGGTAAGCTTCTGTACAGCCTCCCGAAAAATGTCTTTTAAGAGCTTTAAAGTATCATGAACCTAGTAATTTATCCAGGTTTTCTGAACTTTAAAAGAAGTTCTAAGTTATGGCATTTGCTGAGGAACATACTCCATAAGAAATGGAGTAAAGCAAGTCTACATCTTGTGTTTGTATGTGTGTGTGCCCGCGTGAGAGAGAGGGAGAGAAAAAAATGTGCATGTGAAAGTAACTTTGTGTATAAATCAGATGTTTTCCATGACATATGTTGATGAATTGAATTCTGTTAATTCATAAACTATATTCAGAGCTGGTAGAATTTTGTAGTGTTTCATGGCCAGATTCTGTGAAAGGACTAGGAAAAATCTGTTCCAATTTATTTTACACTCTGCAGTGATTTTTCTAGCTAACTGTGTGTGCATTATTATATTTCGATCTGTATATAGAGCACTGAGCACTTTGGCCCCAGCCCAGCAAAGCAGTTAAAGGAAATGTCCTGCTAAATTCACAAAGACTGTTTGCATTCTTAAAGTTAAGCATGTGCTTAAGGGCTTTGCTAGATCATAACCAAAGATCTCAGGAGCAGTTGGCAAGACTGATACCACAGAGAATAGAAGAAGAGGAAAACAACAAGAAAGATGTCAATAGTTATATTGACATGAATTTGGAATGGTGCTTAGCATTTGAGCGCATTAAGAAAAGAGAGAACTAAAAAGCCCAAGAAATGTATGTGAGTGTTCTGACTTAAAAAAAAATACTGCTTTCTAACAGCCATATATCAAGCACCGACTTACAAAGGCAAGAATCATTGCAACGTATGTTGCACCATTCTCATCGTATTATTCTGTTACGTGTAGCGCTGCAGCAACTTTTAGCACAGCAATGTTAATCTCATTCTGGTTCGAATGCACACCTAGATCACAGCATCACTAAACGGGCACCTCTGCAGATTATCCCCTCAAACCTGTGCCCCTGGCTCAGAGCAGGGTCACCTACAGAGGTTGCCCAGGGGGCTGGCTGTTATTTCCAGGGGTGGAGATGCCACAATCTTTCTCAATCAGTTCTTCCAGTGTCTGACCACCCTGACAAAGAACTTGGCATCTTCCACTTCCAGTGTACAAAGTTTTTGATGGTAAGCTCACGAATGACTAGACCTTCCTATGCACATGCTCTGATTTGCAACAACAACTGGATCCCAAAACTTCAAAAGAATTTGCCACAGAAGTGAAAAATAGAGATGAACATAAGTGCTTTCAGGACTTTAGTTGGCAAATCCAAGTAAGTTGGTTGAAGTTGTAGTATAAATGGAAAAAAAAAATAGGCAATATTGTACTGTAGGATTCACAAATTCATTACACAGATATCACAATATACGTGTACATTTTTTTCCTCTTGAAATGTAGAGGATTGTAGTTTTTAATCCTGTGTCAGGTTTGAAAATTCTCCATTTTTAGCTGTGGCACTTGAGAGCTTTCAAGGACTCACTTGCATTCTGCCCGCCTTAAATTTAAGTGCATTTTCTCACCGATTTCCATGACAGCCATAATTTCACTCTTTCTCTTCAAAAGTAGACAGCTCCAATATTGGCAAATTGTGTAGGGATAAGATTGAACCCTTGGTGAACAGCAAACAAATGAGGGCAAAGTTGCATGATAAAATGATTTATCTGTGGCTTTGCAATTATTACACAGCATTTTGATATATGCATTGTGTTTAGTTACTCAGTATCTACGTGTGTAATACATTTTTTACTTAGTACTTTATCTTCCCAAACTGTATTGTGTTTTTCAATGAGTCAGCTGGTTGCAGTGAGTCCTGCGATTTGTGAAGCAAGTGGATTTATGTATTCTAACATGAAATGTACTTCATTCATTTATGTGCCTCCGTTTATTTATGGTAATACTTCACAGGAGATGAGTGAATATTCTATAATACCTTTCAAGAGGTCAATGTAGTCTTAACAATAGTGTCTTCACTCTGCATAGAGTAGTAAATCTTTGCTGAGGGCTGAGGTGGCTGGGGTTTGTATGCCCACCGTGACCTGCGTGGATTAGCAAAGAGCAAAGGTTCCAGCGAATGTGTATGTACAAACATACATCTACAGCGACCTCCGGGGCATGCTTAAAGCTCATCTGTTTCCCTCAAGGATTGGAAAAGATGGGGAGGAGGATTAAAAGAGTGGTAAATGGATAGAAAAAGAGGACTCTCAACTTCTCAGTTGCTGGTCTTGTTAGTAAGAGAGGAACTGCTTCTGTCTAGTTAGCATAAAGACGCTGTGGGGTATTTGCATCTTTTGCTAAAATAAGGCATCTAGAAAGGAAATGGAAAATTCATTCTTTTGATTCTGTGTCTATTTAAAGATAGAAAACAAGTCCACAGCTACCTGAAGAAGGGAAACAAAATAGTGTCTGCATTGTACGTATGTGGCTACAGGACGATTTTAAAGTGGAATTGGGCCAACTTGACTTGACGCCTTCCCTCTTTCTCTCCTAGTGACAGCTTTTCAAAACATTTCAAGCACCCACATTCTAGGCCATCTTTTCGGAGCAGCCCAGCTGGTACCATTGCCACCATTGCCATCCATCACAGCAGCCGTACTGGTTGGCAACGTTTCGGTGAAATCAGACAGCACAGCGGTGGAGCGTGGGCTTCCAGTGGATGGCTGAGCTGACCTCAGAGGGTTTTCCTCACACCACCTCTCCTTCCTGAGCACCACATCCTTTGCATAGGGCTCAGCGCTTCTTTGAAACAGCCCACCACAGGGCAGGAAACTCAACTGGCAAAAAATCTGAATAGTATTGCAGTGGTTGAGTGAGCTGAACTGCCTGACTGAAGAGTGAGAAGGGAGGGGGAAGAAAGGAGAGAGCAGCAAGCCACTATGTTAGAGCCACTTTCTCTTGAAGTCTTATCCTAAGAAAGAAACTCTAGGTAAGTATACCTGCAGGCAATGAAACTCAGGTCTGTTTTTCTCAAGTGCTCAATGCTTCTGCTAACTCCCATGGTGACACCGTAATAGTCAGTCTCAAAAGGACTTAGTTTTCAGTGAGCACCCAGGGTGCTGAGGCCTTTAAAATTTCTGCTCTCTTCCTTCTCTGCCTACTTGGGAAATGAGCTTTTTGTGAAAATCCAGCTTTACTCAATAAGTAAAGCTTCTTAGTTAACTGCACTAGTTGGGCAAAAAGCATGGATCTTTAATACACTCTGGTAGTATTTGCTAGAGCAGTCTGAGTTGATTATAAAGTGTCTCTGCATGAAGGAGGCTGGTGTCTGTAATTCCCTCCAAAGATAACATGGAGCACAGGGCATGAAATACTGTGAGATGATGGGTCAGCCTCCAGACTACAGCCAGGACATGCACCTCTTCTCTGAAAATCGTTTCCTTCTCTGAGCAGACATCAGTGCTCCAGGCTAGGCAGAACTCCTTAGAACCGTATTTTAACTTTTGATAAAACTGTAAGCACCATGCTTGAGCCCAAGAAGATAGATGTAAAGACACTCTGTCCAAGGACTCCAGGAAATTATGTAACCTGCAAACCATTTACTACCTGTGTGTTTTACCCTTAGATATTGCCAAGGTGCTTAACTCTGCTTTATGGACTCCCCATTAAACTTACCTCATTGTAAAAGAGGGTTTCTTTAAGGAGATTAAAACATTTCAACCTTAAAAGTTTTAAATCAAAATCCCTGAGGATTTATATCACTGGGAAGTTGCAACACTTTGATCTAAACAAATCGATGACATGAAATCAGGCACAGCAGCCCCAGGGGCTCGGCGCACCCTGCTCTCGCTGGCATAGCTTTAGCTGATAAGGCTTCACCATTCCCACCTCCACTCGCAACAGCCGGCAAAAAGGGAAATATGCCAGTGCCTCAGCTGCTCGGGTGTAAAGTCTGGCATATTACCACAGACTGCTGAGAAAGGCGCTGGAATATGAATTGGAGTGCCTAGAGGTAGGACACAGACTGTCACACCTGCACTTTGACATCGTCTGACAAAACCTCGACAGGCCACAAGAAGCAAAGACATTTCAGTGTGGTTTAGCTGAGAAAAGAGCGTCGTT
>NW_010180911.1:25089-46104 GCF_000695765.1 Mesitornis unicolor
ATGGGTAAAGAACCTGGCTTTGACTGGGTGGGGCTTTGGGGTGGCTACAACCCCTGCGTCCCCTCTCCTTGCACCCAGCTGCCCCAGGCTCCACACTTTCTCCTTTCCGATTGCTCTTACATTTTTGGGCCTACACAGAGAGAGGAGAGCCCATCAGTGAAAAGGCCAAGTTTGCAAGGAAGCTGCTGGACACAATATGTTGAAGCTTGACTTCGAGCACCTGCCTCTTGAAGTTGGTGCAGTGGTGTCATCTTCTTGCAGCCCTTGCCTCCCCTCTCTGCCTCCATGCACTCAATGTTCTCCTTTTCCTTTCACATTAACACTGGCTGACTTGATAATGAGCATTAAGCTGAAATTTAGAGCAGACAAAAGAAGAGTGTGGGAGGAGTGAGACAGGGAAGAAAAAGCACTGCTTAGATGACCTTTTTGGCCCTAAAAGCTCCTCTTGGACAGCTGGTGGCTTCAAGCAGGAGCTTCCCAAGCAGCTCCCAGCCCAGGCAGGGAGGCTGGCTGCTGCTCCAATTTCACTCTGGAGAATGAGGAGCAGAGTCTGCCTCTATCACCTCCAGTTTTATCTATCAAGCCTCTTGGTCATAGGGCTGGTTTCCCAGGCTGGTGGAGTGGTTCCTGCTCTGCTGTCCTTGCTGAGCTGTGGCACCCAGGCCTCTCTGCTCCAGGGCTGACCATGTTGCCAAAAATACTATAAAATGCATATGCATCTTCAATTTTGCATGAAAAAACTCAGTGTTGTGAAATTAGCTCTCCAAAATACAATCCAATAACTCCGTCTGCATGGCCTCAAGCTGATGCTGGCTGGGCTGTAAATATCTCACAGCCTTCAGATATGAGACTGGCCTAACCCATTGACATGCTGGAGCTCGCTTTGGGGAGGAGGGGATTGTCTTTATTCCAGGCACTGCAAACCAGCACAGCTCCCCGCTATCTGAACTTGCTGCTTCCTTCCTACTGTTAATTTGTTCCTTCCTGTAGCTGATTTGTACCTCAACTTTCCTGCTATCTTTAACATTAATTCATTGTGTTTTCTGTTGCAGAATGGTGTTTAAAGACCAGTTCCTGGACTGGCATTAGCCATTGAATATCCAAATAGGATACCTTGGTCTTTCCTTCAAGGGTCTGGGTTTGAAAAATTAGCTCATTACTATTCTTTTTTCACTTGGAAATCGTCGAGGATAAAATGCAATATGGTCACAGCAATTGTGGATGGTTATCCCTCTCTGAGGGAAAAGAGGGACGAAGAGGAGACTTCTGATTTTGACTTTCAATTGAGAAAGATTCAGCAAAGACATGATTAGAGCACTTAACTGAAGAAGCAGTTTCGACCTACAGTTAAGAATATTTTTGACATATTATTTCAATATAGTTAACCAAGGCTAAACTGTGTCAGGAAAATGGAATCAAAAAAGTAAGTAAGTGTAAAAAGGGAATTAAGGCAACTTGGAGAGCATGACAAGGAAGTAGGCTGAGGGGACAGGCAAGCGAGACTCTGTCCAGGCAGTGACCGCCCCAGTAACTTGATCAGGTAAACAGGTTACAATTAAAAATCTTCCAGTGGATCCTTTATGGAAACGTGTGAGTGAGAGAGAATAGCATTTCCTGACCGCACCAATTCCTGTGAACCTGTGTGGTCTTAAACTCATTTATATGGAGCGCTGCAAGCAGCATAACCTGAATTAATGCTATGAGACAGAAATGAAGCCACTAATGGACAAAAGGAAGCATGAGTCTAATGGTTCAAACACAGTGCTGGAGAGTCAGGAGACCAGAGCAGTTTTGCCTGATTTAGCTACTGACTCCTCTTGAGGGACTGTGAGGAATTCACTTATGTCAAAACTATTGCTGCTTTCAGCTTGGACTCCATTTTTCTGAAGTTATGGCCATTTTAAGCGCTCTGACCCAAGCTCTCTTATGCCATGGCTGCCTCATCTGGAGGCTGTGAGCATTCACTCATTCATGCTAGCATAGCCCTATGAACCTCTCAGGGGAAAGGGCATAATATTATAATTTAAATAATTTAGTTTAAACCCTGGCTCAAGGGATGGCATGGCTATTAAATAATGGCCTTTGTAATCTAGCAAGCCTTTCCTGCCCTTCCCTGTGACAGATCCTGTATTTAATACTTCACGTGGCAAAGCGCAGGACAATTTTCCCCCACTTACTTTAACAAGGCAAATCTACTCGCCGCACCACAGACAGGCTGGCCGCTTTGATTGAGATGGCTCTACAAGGGCTGTACAAAGGATGACTCAGGAAAAGCATTGCTAATCCTGAGAGTCTCCATCAGGCAGTTCTGTGGTATCCAGATATTGCCACCAGTAGCCGGCTTGGGGCTCCTGTCTGCCCATCAGGACTTCTGTTGCAACAAGCATAAGCTCACGCATACTCATATGTTAAAAAGGCTTAATTATAAACGAACTGTCAGCTTGTGCAAACTGGTTTTCGGGTAATGCTGTTGAGGATCATAGGGTTTCCAGAGGTAAGTTGGGTGGATTTGAATCTCTAGCTTAAAAAAACCCCTGTGTTTAGGGACATGTTTGGTGCCTGTCTTGTCCTGGGTGTCACTAAGAGCACTTGGCTTGCTTCAAAAGAATTGAGGTCTTTGTACAGGCATACAGCTTATATAGTGGTTCATGGGGAAAAAAAAAATAAAGAAAAAAAAAGAAAGAAAAAAACCAACCGCAAACAGCCTGTCTTTGTGGATAAACCATTTGTTTTTAGGGGTAAGGCAAAACAACATCTTGTTGAGTTCTGACCCAAAGATATCTATTGAAAAGTTTCTTATGAGGGAGGTTTGTGAGGTGTGTTTTGTTGAGAGCAACCAAGATGACTGCAACCACCAGTTCTGTCCTCCCTGTACCTTCCAGTGTTGGCCACAGTCTGGGACACGCTATGGAGGGAATATACCCAGACCATGGCTGAGTGCAGCCCCAGCTTGTGTCTTTCTCCATGGCATTGGGTGCTGATTCCTGTCGGAGTGGGCACTGAATAAGGTATATTATCTCAGGCACCATCTGGCATGGCACTGCCTATATTTTCCCTCAAACAAAACTCCCGCAGACATCAGTAGAAGTTTGATTCCAGAGGAAGCTGAATTTCTAGCTAGTTAATCTGATCCAGGGCTTTCTATGTGAAACACAGGGGTCTGATGCAGTCCCTTCACCTTGGGTATCGCATCTCCTCATGCCGTGGCTGAACTTGCCCCAAGCCCTACTGTGGAAAAGCTGAGCCATTTTCACAGCATTGGTGAAGTTTCACAGCCTTAAGCAGTCATTATTGAGCTGGGTCATACCCCTGAGGTAAATTATTAATAATAATAATATGTTATTTTTGTTAAACCTGACATCTGCTTTCATCTCAGCCCCATGCTTATCAGGAGCTCTGCAACAAAAAAGGAAAGTTTTATTTCCACATTTCCATCCCTTCGTCTCATCACGCCACGTCTGCTTTGGGGAGTGAGGAGTAATCTGTGGAAAGCTTTCATGCTCTCAAACCTACCAAAACATGCAATATTAATTGGGATTATTAATTGTATTTACTGCACTAGCAAGTCTAACCTTGTTAAAGGCCAGTGTGAAGATGTGGGATCATTTCTGTCATTTGGAACATCCTGCATGCTACCTCCTCTCAGAAATCAAAAGGAAAATTACCTCACTTTTATTAATCATCCTTTTTCTTACAAGATTTTGCCTTTTGTTTAGCTGCACTTCACAAGGAGAAGGTGTGTTTTCTGTGCTGCTTTGAGATCTTGGCAGTTAATGGAACTCTTTGATTTTTAAATAAGAGTTATTCCTCTGAGTGTACAGTATAAACCTAACAGGCAAGGGACTGTGCCTTTAAGTTCATCAGTTTTCCCAGTGCTGTACTGGAAGGATTGGACTGAAACTTTAAACATTTCTAGCCATACCTAGCATATGTATAATTTATAAGCCACACACCGTTTGCTGTCAAATAGGCGATTGATCTGACTCGGATCTCGTTAATTATCCTCCACATACATTATACGTTAACAGATCTTCAGTATACTGTGTATCAATATTAATAAGATTATAAAACACTATTGATAATTAGGAAGAGAAAGAGACCAGGCCTTTGATTCACTCTGTTACTAACGCCCCTGCATCTCTAGATTAAAAAGAGACCACTTTTCGTTTAATAATATCAGATCAGTACATCCATCTTCTAAAATGCTTTATTAAGAGAAAGCTAAGATTTGCATCCCTATGCAAGGGGCTATTTGAAATTGATTATGGAGGCATCATTGATGTGTGAGAAATTTGTTTCTCTGTCTTGTCTAAAGGGGGGGCTAATAGATGGGAGGGATTTAAGGTGGAGCACTGCACTCTTGGATCTTTGATCAGGAAATTTCTGTTTTTCTTTGTCAGGCTATATTTGGTAAGCCAGATTGTCTTGTTTCAGTGGAAATTAAACGGGATGTCATATTATTTCCTTTAAAAAATAACAGCATCTATGTTATCACACTCCAAAAGAGACCAGTGGAATTAAATAACAGTATTTGTCATTACATTATGTGGGTCTGATTAATTTTTTCATTACTTTTTACAGGGATTTTTTTTGTTTTTGCACTGACCTGCCTTTTATGTTTCCATTAAACTCATTTGCAACAAGCAAACCAGAGCAGCGAGCTGCTAGCGAGGGCTCCAAAACACTTCACATCCAAATCAAACCAGGCAAACTTTGCTTTCCTGGAAATTTCACACTAAAGGGGAGGGAAAATCACTGAAGGATGAGAGAGAGAAACAGGAACAGAATAAATTTGGGTTGCCACATGACTTGTCCTCTAGCAGGACACTGTGTAGCACCATACTGACTTAGAGATCACCACCACTGCCAAACTCAGGTGTCTTTTTTTCTATCATCTTAGAAAGATGATTCGACATTCAAGCATGAGACCTACTTCAGCCTTGCTGCTGATGTCCACTGATCACCACAGCAACCTAATCATTGTCTTCATTAATCTTCAGAGCAGCTCTTCCCCAGGTTGACTCACACCATGCTGATGTGGCCAGGCAGAGAGTTCCCAGGTTCTCTCCCTGCTCACGAGCAATGCTGCGGAGCATCCCTCCTGCAGCTGACACCGGCTCAGCTCTGGGCTGGCCAGAGTTGGGAGACTTCATTCCAGCCACCACAGATATTTTTAAGCATCGTGTCCCACAGCCCTCCTGAGACTGGGTATTTCTCAGATGTCATGCTCAGGGCAGCAGCAGCTTCTGCATGGGTGCTCATGGTGCTGCACTGAACAACTGGCTGTGGTGGAAGATGCTCAGTGTGAGCGGTGAAGGGAACAGCTTGGACAGGAGTTTTGCTCAGGAAAAACGCACACATGTATTTCCCTGAAAGGTAGCCTGGTGGATTCTCATTCCCCATGGCAATTCTGCTGAAAAGCTAACTAAAAACATAAATTTCTGGCTTCCAGGAAATCTGCGCTATATATAATCTGCCCACTCCCTAGAGCTCTGTGATTTTCAAGCATCCTGAGAGAGATTATGGTTTGCAGGACTGTGGAGGAGGCTCTGAGACAAGGGAGTGCAAAGTCTTGGGAAAGTTCCTTCATCTGCCTGGGTCGTTCATCATCCTCGTGAAGGGTCACAGTGACTGCTTGGATACAGTCATAGGATATAGGACGAACACCCACAGTACCTAAAATACTGGTGGGAGCCTGCTGGCACTCATGCCAGCTGGAGCAAGGCCACCAAACAAGGTCATAACATTTAAACTGCTCAGTTTGCCATGTCTCGTTTGGTCTGAATCTGGAGAGGGAGCACTCAGCTGAGACGTGCAGATGGGAGAGTGCAGGGTGAGATGATGACCTGCCTGGGGAAGGCTGGGCTGCAGCTGGGAGTGAGTACATAAGACTAGATTAAAATTTACATATCGGGTACATAAGCAACATAAAGGGCTTTCTGAGAACCTGAGCTTGCTATAAGAGGAGGGAAACTTGGGAAAGAGAGATGAGGTGATGTGATGTCTAAGAAATGTTCTGTTTTAACCTCTCAGATGGTTGTGCCCTTCTTTCTGGAGGGGGCCTTGAAGGAAACTGTACAAAAAACAGCAAGAGGCAACAATGTGAAATGGAGCCTAGAGGCTCAGAAAGGAAAACACAGAATAAACCAATAAGAGTGCAGTGTGATAGTACAACGAACAGTAATATACTTCCTGATCCTGGAAGGCATAATGGCTGGCAGATTTTCCTGAGATTCCTGCAAGTTGAGCATGTGGACTATCAGGGCAGCAGGGCTCACCTGTGCCAGCCTCTGGCTAAGAACTTTCCATAGTTTTTCTCCAACAGACAGCTGGCCCAGAAGCACCGTGAACCAACTCACTGAGCCAAAGTTCACTTCTGGTGTCAAGGCTGTTCCCAGTCACACCAGGCACAAGTCTGAGACACTGAAGACCTAGCTGAGCCATGTCACATCCATTCACGCTAGTTTTTGCATATAGTTCAGGACATCAATAACTTGCTATGTATTTCTGGAGACACACCATTGCTGCATGCTGTGTACGCTGCATATTCTGTGTGTGAGCAGAGAAGCATTTTTATACGTAGGATGTTTACAAAAGATGGCAGGGAAAAGCGTGAGGTGTAATATTCTCACGAAGGAGGGAGCTCATTCCCTTAGGCCCACAGACATGTCTTCAATTTCTTACAGTTTAGGAGACGCCCTTACACACAAAAACACACGGGGAAGCAAAACCACCTTCATTAACAACACAGAGAAGTGAAGATATTTACAACACTGGAAGTCATCTAAAACAAAAAGAAGAAGATTCAGTTTGGATTTAAAGTACCGGGAATATCCTAAATTAATGTATTCATGTGAACATATTTCTTAACAGAAATCTGTGACGAAGAGAAACCACTCAGAAATTTGGAGTTCTGTCCTGTCTTTGCCATTGATTCTCTACTGAACACCAGGACATCATCTGCTTGCTTTTCCCCTTGGCTGCTGTGCATCCCAGAGGCTGAGCAAGCCTCGCAGTCAGACTGTACTCAGTCTCTGAAGTCTGGTGCTGCACTGCAGAAATCTTCAATTGGCTTGGACTGGGAAACAATGGCCAGGAGAATTCCCTCAGCTGAGCATTTTGATGTATGGGACAAACACACGCTGAGAACATGATGAAGCACTTGACTACTGCCTTGTGCAAATGGAAGAGTCATTGATGTAACCAGGGTCATGGTTGAGGCTGCCAGCATAAAAGGTGAAGGGCTTTGCTGGCCAGTCTTTTCCATGGGGCTGAATGGGTGTTGAAACTGAGTCATGGGTCCTGCCAGCTTTAGGCTCAAATGGGCTACAGGAAGAGCATGAAGGGCTTGCTTCTTCCACGGCCCTGCTGTCCATAGCTGTGCAAAAGCCTTCTTGGCTCTCCAGCTCTCAGACTGAGGCTACTCATTAAGAACCAAAAGAGGGAGGGGAGGAGAAATCGTGTATGATTCTCGGTATCGTCACATCACGTGCTGAAAATTAGATCCTTGGAGGCTATGGTAGCAGCCTGTATTGCATATGTTTCTCATGGATCATCCCAATTTATGGTGTGGAACCGGTACAATGGAAATGATGGGAAGGATCTATCATCACAGAGATGATGCTCCAGGTGTCTGTGTAGCCCGGAGCAATTAAGACATGGCCCCTTGACATGGTACCTCCAAACCATTGTGCCAGGATTTGCATGTTATTAGCCTGCTCAGCATTGCTACATTGGAAGGAGTAGAAAACAAAAGGAAAATAATATCCCCATTTGAGCTTGGGCACGGTAGACAATTTTTCAACCCTGCCAATATTTTAATTTCTATTGAAGAACTGTTGCTTTTGAGTTGAGTGGAGAAACCCTGAAGATGAACATGCAGAGTGAATAAATGTAGTAAAATCTTGATAGTTCTGCACTTAAGAAAACCAGTATCTGGGCCATTTGAAACAACAAAAGTTTGCTCCCAGCTTGAGATTTTGTCTGACAAATTTCAGAGAGGAGAGATTTTTCTCTCCCCCTCCTCTAGCCCTGAGACATACTGCAAAAAAATGCGTACACACGAGCCATTGTCACAGGGAATGTACCAGCCTTCTATTAACATTGCTCTCCATAGGATGGCGGTTGGCAGGAGTGCTCATTTTAAAATCCAAAGGCTCATGTCTAGTGCTCCAGCCCTTATTCCCCTGAGTTTTTTCAAGCCACTTGAGCCACTTGTCTGGAGCCTGCTTGCTTTGATCTCCTCCTGCATCGAACGTGTCTGGAGAGAGCTCTGCAAGGGGAAAGCATGAATCGAATTGTATGCTCCCATCTCGGATCTTGCCCATTGCAAAGCCATACCAGGAAATTGAGGAAATGTTCCAGGTTTAAGCTTTCTACCCTTAGCCAGAAATTAAAACCCCTTCATTAATCCAATCTTAAATCTCAACTAGCTGCTGCTTAAAGTGGTAATAAATATTTCATACCGATTGTGTTGCGTTCCTTGCTGTGTTTATTAAATGGAGTTTCTCATAATTCCAGTTATTCATTTTAATAGGTCAGGACTTGGCTGTGATTTAAACAGACCACTGAGGAAACAGCCGTGGTTAAACATTGTAACAATATGGATTATTAATTTAATTGGCCAGCTATTACTTGTTTTGACTCTGTGCTAACACATTTAGCTCAGTCTCTTGTGGCCTATAAACCACAAAGGTCATGACTTCAACATTCAGAAGAATGGGAAAAAGAGAATCAGGGCTGAGATTATGAGGAAAAATAGAGAAACAGTGTGGGGAAGACAGAGTGGGGAAGGCTAAGGGCTTGCTGGAGGCAGTGCAGGGCAAAAGGGGATTTATTTAGTAGCTCAGCAATAGAACATCCTCTAAACCACCAGCCAAACTAGCAGTTTCTTTCAGTCCACATCCCTCTGAGGTGATTTCAGACAGTGATTTTTACCTGTAGGTATAATGATGGTATCCCCACACATTTAATAACACCTTTATTTTATTTCTCAATTTTTCTAATATAGTTTAAAATATACCATGTGGAGAGCTCACATGTGAATAATCGGCAATAATATTTATAATTGTGTTTAAGAAGCCAACCGGGCACCCCCACCCTGAATGGTTTTACTGCACCTTTATTGAAATCCATCTCATGATGCTAGTGAGATACAGTGGGGTGAAAAAGCACATTCCAAAGGGCATGCTAGCAAAAAGGGATAGTCAGGAGAAAATGTGTGGTTTATCTTCTGTGCACAACAATAGTAGTGCAATTTATACCACAGACTGCTCTGTTTGAAAGGGGTCAAACCTCTCCATTAATTTTTTATGCAGAACTCTCATTGCCTCCTAATTGGAGTTTTGTGCACTGGACAGCAGCAGGATATGACCCTGTGTTTGTCTTGGCAACTGTGTGCACAAATGTGGCGGTGGGCAATGTTTCCATATTCGTGCCTGTGCCAAGTATGTTTGGCGTTCAACTAATACAGATGCAGAGACCCTACCATGAAGGAAACTATAGAAGTACAAAAGGTAGACAGAGATATTAGGCAGACAAGCAAGCAGGTATGAGTCTCCATTTTTGCTGTTTCTCTTCTATTGTGTGCCTTAGAATCTGTAGCTCTTCCTGTAACAAACTGCACGGGCCAGTTAGTTGAAAGAACACAGCCCAAAAACCTTTGTCTGCAACTGCAGGCTCCAGACCACGCAGCTAACATGGGAAATGTAGCATGCATGAATATAGCATACATAATCAGCAGTAACAGCTGCCCAGACAAGTTGGTGGGATTCCAATGCTCTAAGACTTCTTCCATCCTCTCTCTCTCTTATCCTCCCTCACATAGCTCAACCCAGTTTTCCAAGATGCAGAGACAGTGGAAAGAAAGACACAGGGAAGTGAAAGGCAATGGTTTTCGTCAGGCTTGAAAGCTTATTTGTGGTGTAGAAAAGAGCCAGGTGGAGAAAAATCCTCTGCAGCTCTCCTTTCTGGCTTTTTCAGCCCTCCTCCTTCTCTACCTTTCTCCCTGATCTCCCTTTGGCCCTGCTATCAGCCTTTCCTCACCGTGCCATCCACATCACCACTTGTACCCCTGACACACAGCCACCACAGTCCCAGCAACTCAGCTCCTCCACCAGCTGACCCCAGCCCTGCATGGGCTTCCCACTTCCAGTCCAAATTTTCTTGTTCAGGAATGCTCACCGCTTCCTGGGTCTGCCACCTCTTGCCATTTCTCATTGCTTATTACCACTCTGTCCCCCACCATGCACCTCAAACCTCAGCTCCTCTACAATGGTCTTTATCCCATCTCTGAGCACCTTCCACTCCCTCTATACTCAAGATCCAGTTTCCAGATACAAAACCCCACTTTGCCCAGCTGACACCACTAGCATTGACATCCTGTAATACAACTATTCCCCATCACCAGTTCAGGATATGTCCTTTATTATGTGTGTATGTAGCAGTATAGATCGAAGTTTAAGATCATACTATATTCTGCTCTTCTGTAAGAGCATCCGGGAATTCCTCACCCCATGTTGACAGGCTGTGCACCCCCAGAGTCCCCGGCTGCAGTAGTCAAGCTCCACCAGTCCTCCAGCCTCCGCGCAGCAGGCAAGAAACTCCGGCCCTGGGTACAGAACCACTCACCCACGGAGCCATCCTTAAGCTGCTGCAGGTGCCTCACTCCAGAGCCTGTATCTCTAAGTGTGGCTGACAAACAGGGCTTTCTTTTGTGGTGCCTAGCACCAGCAGCCCCTAAGGACGAGATACCCTTCCCTTCTTCTCCCCCACCCACAGCCCTTGCGCACAATATAGTATTTGTCATGGATTTGTTTTCCAGTACATGAAGAGCACAAAAACGCGTGCTCTTTTATGATAAGGTAAGCAGAGTGACCCTGTAACATTCCACATCTGAACTCAGAACGGCATCTGCCTCACAGCTGTCCTTGTAGCAAGCATTTCAAAAACATAGACGGCAAAAAACAGCGGCAATATCTCATCGCCGATGTAGCTGCTTAGAGCACAGTCCTCGCCGTCTTCCAAATATCCGTGTTTGAGAGGTGACCTACAGCTGTGAAATTTGGATGCAGATTCTAACACCACCCCTTAATTTCAGGGATGTTCCAATATGAGTTTTACACAAAGCTTTTGCAGAGTTGCAGGCCAATTGCAAAACTTGTAGCTGGAGCTGGGTTCAGATTCTGAACACCCTGACTCACAAAGACATCCAAGAGCCTTGGCTTGGTTGCAGTATTCATGTTCCCTATTAGTTGATTGCATTGACGTATCCTCTAGGAGTCATGGACCAGGAGCCCACAGTGGAAGTCTCTGCGCAGAGAGAATAACAATAAAAAAGAGAGTTTACAGTCTAGAATCAAGAGACAGCTAGAGAGAACTGTGGAAATGCACGGAAAGAGTCAGACTGTCAATGGAATGGACAGTGGCAACTGAGTTTTCAGTGGTCATCCTGTCAAAGGAGAGCCCTAAGGGAGATTTTTGAAGAACAACTCAGCAGCTTTGCAGCACACATGCAGAGCTCTTCTCAAGAACTGTGGGCATCTGGCATTAAAGTAGGGGGCCTATAAGAAAGGGGGGGACAATCTTTTTAGCAGGACCTCTTGCAATAGGACAAGCGTAATGGATTTAAACTAAAAGAGGGTAGATTTTGACTAAATGTAAGGAAGAAATGAGGGTGTGAAACACTGGAGCAGGTTGTTCAGAGAGGTTGTAGAAGACCCATCCCTGGAAACATTCAAGGTCAGATTGGATGGGGCTCTGAGCAACCTGATCTAGCTAAAGATGCCCCTGTTCACTGCAGGGGGAATGGACTAGATGATCTTTAAAGGCCTTTTCCAACCCAAGACATTCTATGATTCTAAGTACAGCTACAGACACGGACATCTTGTCCAACTGGAACAGGAGCTGGTTTTTAGGAAATGAACAGCAGGTGGAGAGGGAAGAAGACTTGAAGGATGCTGAAGGCAGAGGCAAACTGCTGCTACCTGCAATGGTAGATAAGAAGTAGTAGTGGAGGAATGCAAAAATAAAGTTGATGTGACCCATGTGATGAAAAATGAGCACCATTCAGAATAAGTATGAGAGGAGATAAAGAGGGTTAGACCAGAGGAAAGTGTGTTGCAATCTGATGAGAAGATCTTCAAATTAGTTGGGAGAAGAATATCTCAGGTAAGTTATGCAGAAAGGGTCAACAAAGATAACTTGGATGCAGGGAATTAAGGGAGAGCAGTCCAGCACAATTCCAACTTGTGCTGAACATTGGACACCATAAAGAGATATGGCAGAGCCATGATGAGATTTAACTTGGGTAGAAGAAAACAATGCACAGTTGAAAGAGAGATCAGAGAATCAAAGATGGTAACTGAAATAATATGTGGATGAAATTGCTCAGGAACAAGATACAGAATGAAGAGAGAGAGAAAATAAGTGTAGGATTACATGAAGCTGAGGGATCTGGTTATCTGCATTGGAGGCACTTGACAGATCAGAGAGGTTGAAGGTGGAATAAAGGATGATGCCAGTAGGGTCGCTGACAAGAGATGTTTAGACTGTTACAGATGGAAGCTAAACCAGAAAAGGTGAACTCCTGTGCAAGAAAAACATGGATATAACTTAAGCCAGTTTTCAGAGTTAGATGGCAGTTGCCAAGGTGTCTTCATGTAGGAGCAATATAGTTGTTCAGTTTGTGAAAATCAGAGCTGAGCAATGGATTTGTTATGGAGGAAGTCGGCCTGGCCACAGGATTTCCACCAGAGAAAGTCTGAAGCATGGTATCAGGTCAGAAGATCTTGGGGTGATTCAGAGCAGGAGACTGGCAACAACCTTACATAGCAGGAGAGAAGAGCTAATGGTCACACTGAAGGACAGGGGTGCATGAAGAGAACCAACATCTAGAGGGGGATGAAGAGATCCAACAAGCAAAGAAGTCTGGCAGCTGATGAGAAATTACCCTCATGGTAGGTGACCAACTCAGATTTGGTGATCTGAAATGTAACTGAAAAACTGAAGGAAGACATGAGCGCAAGGAAACTCAGGGTCGGACAAGTTACTAGCATGAACAGAGCTGCTAGAAACAAGGGCAGAGCATGGGACAAGGTAATGAGAAATGGTATAGGAGGGAGCCTGGTGCACACTGCAGATTGACTTCAGGTAGAAGAGCAGAATGGCACAGTGCTATTCAGAAAGGGAAGAATGGAAACTGAGGGGTTGAGTGGGTCTTTCTACAAGGTATAGTTCAGTTTTCCTCTGTGATCCTTTGTGTAAGCTGCTTGTTACTCAACAGTTCTGCCCTACCCTGTGAGTCAGGTCTGGGGTTCACTGACAGGTGTTGCAGGAATATGGTCACAAACTCCTTGTCTTCTAACCTTATATGAGAGATAGTCCAAATAATAACACGGCTGCAGAAAAACAGAACATCTAATGGAAAGCATTTTGTTTTACCTTTAGGATTTCTCTCTCTCTGAGATATTGACAAAAATAATCATTCCTAATTTCATAGATTTTTAAAAAAGAGGAGGGACTGCTATCTCATCTGGAGAAAGCCCTATTGAAAGGTATAAAAAGATTAGTAGTTGCACAAGTTCAGCAACTCCTTTTTCGATGTCTTGATGGGACTTAAGATGCATGCTCTGAGCACAGCAGCATGAGTTAGCACAGTCAACTTCAATAGCCAAAGAACTGAGGATTGTACTGGTTCATGGCTCCTTTGTTGTGGCACAGATGGAGACCATGCAGTAAATTCCTTCAGGGTGAAAATGGTCCCACTTGTTTTGGAAGATAGGTGAGGACAGAAAAAAACATTACAGAGCCCAGTAAAGAGCAGGTGCTGGCACTCTGCTTGTGCTAGCAAGAGTGATGTAATACTTACAGAGGAATAATTGGGTTGTTGGACACAAGCCTTCATAAAAAGAACAACATGGAAAACACATGTTTTCACATGTTTCCAATGCAAGAACCACCTGTACTCAATCAGTTTCATGAATGTTCATGTGATTGCGAAGTTTAAATGACTATGCAGTGCAAGTAGCCAGTGCAGAGTTACTCAGCATGAGGATCGCTGCAAATGAGCAGCGAGGATTGCACTCCAAATTCTTTGCATGTCCTGTGATGGGCCAGGGGAACATGCCGAGGAAATGCCTCATTTTGTGCTTCTTTGGTAGAAGGAATGAACCTATTGTCTAGTCCTCTGGGCAGCAAGTACCCAGCTCTGAGCCCAGTGAAACCAGTGGGAATCAGACCCCAGGATCTTGTTGACATTCTGCACATTCTGTGGTTTCTCTTTTGTCAGGAAGCTCACGCTTTTGGGAGGAAAGAGGGGAAGGGAAGAAATACTTGGAATTCTCTCCAAAGTAATTTACAGGAGCATTTACTGGTTTTGCTCTCCATATAAACTTGCATGCATGGTCGTGGTGAGGCTGGGTCTCTGGTTGCTGCCTAAGAGTTTACTAAACTGAGAAAAATCTTTTGTTTCCCATGATAACTTGTGTTTTGAACATGGAATTCAACCACATTGGGTTTTTTTTAAAGAAAACAACTGTTCATTTGAAAATACGACACTAACAAAATATTTTACAACATAAGGACAGCTAAAAATGCATTTTCCAAACAGTACAGCACTTGACCATACCTCTTGGCAGATAGAGGAATACATGTTAACTCCTCCTTTTTAAAAGACCTAATCACTTGAAACTTGCTGGCAGTGTATACCCTCAGTAGCATCAGGGCTTTGTACATTTACAAACACTATAAAATTAGTCAAAACTAAGGTTAAAAAGAAGCCAAGCCTGTAGAACATATTCTGGAACATAGCAGGGAGCTGGTGTACATTGCTCCAATGGTTTGCTTCAAAAACAAGCAGCAACAAACGGATCATTACTTGGTATTCATTCTTACCTGCCTCTGATTTGCCCCACTAAACCTTTCTGAAACTGTTCTGACCTCTCTCCACACAGTAAACATATTTGTAGCACCCACACATACACAATCTGTAGTTTTGCAAGACCACACATGAATATAATATCTTGCCTAAACAATTCAAATGCAGCTGAATTGCTTTGCTAAAATAAAAAACTGTGTTTGGAAATTTCAGCCTTCATCATATGCATAAAGATGTTTGCAGAAGAGGAGATCTCTATTCTGCTCCTTTTTTTGTATCAGCTCTAAAAGGTAAGTCTGGAATATCTAAAAAAAGGTATAAAAATCCAAATATTTTTCCTCTTCTACATCCATTAATCAGGTTGAATTACCAGTATTTTCTAAATATCCAACTGCCTTTACAGCTCCTAAGTGTTTTTTTTTGAGTCTCCCAGCTTGCCTCACAAGCTCAGGATGTGTGGATTTGTGGATTTGCTGTTATCCCTTAATATTCATATCCACAGAGAAGAGTGACAGGTTTGGGGAAAGACCCAGAGAATTATTCCAGACTCTTCAACTCAGGTTTCATTTCTTTTCTTGATAGTCAGCACCTGACTGTAATTCATTCTGAAAAGTTTAAACAGAACCTTCTATTTTTTGCTGACTTTGGAGCAAGGGCATTTGTCTATCCCTCATTAATCTTTATGTCACTTGCGAGGTGGTCTAAAGAAACATCATACCTTTTCCTTTTGGAATTGATTCCCTAAATAGAGGTCCAGTGCTTCAACCCTTGTCCCCATTAAGGGTTTGCTAATGGCCTTACACCACTCAGAACAAAGATTATTAAACTGGGCCAGATGCTAGTTAGATGAAGAGAAGACAAAAAGCAGCACTAAACCAGGCGGCTTCTCCTTTGACCCCCCCCCCCAGAAGAGAGTTTAAGGCATCAACTTTCAGTGGGATTGACTCAACAGAATCAGAGTGAGTTTAATGGTGAGTGTTTGCCAAAACCCACCTGAGCATTTGCTGGTGTTGGATGGCATCATCAGCTGAGTCCTTCCCAGCAGAGCTTAAAAAGTTATTGATCCCTTTAGCTGTCCTGTAGCTACCAGTTATCCGCTTGCTAATAATATTGGTAGCCACTTACCTACTTGCAAGAGGAAAGGAATGCTCTCAGTCTGAGGACTAACTTCCAGCCAAAGACTGAGAACATGTTAATATATTCCAAGAGTATCTCAAGTCCCCTTTTTTTACCTCCTTGGCCTTACATAGCGTCTTCTCCATCTTCTTCACCCCTCAGAGTTAAAGGCGACTAGATGTGAAGCACAAGCCTGAAACTTTGTAGCAGATACTTGTCCCCTCCAAAACAGAGATATTTCCTATGTAGGACTTCCCTTTACTGTGCCCCACTTTTGGTAATCACAGAAAGAAACTAGGAGAAAATAATCTCAAAATCAAGGCTTGGAGATTTCATAAGAAAAGGACTGAAGAAAGATTAATGACATTAAAAAAATACTGAAAAAAATTATACAGAGGAATGGCTATGGATGAGGGAATCTATGTAATATTCTAGTACTGGAGAAAGGCAACGTTATTCTTAAATCTCCAAAAAACTGACAAAACTTAGAAAAGACAGGACTGGCTGCACAGTTACTCCCAGGTGTATTATTATGAAGTTCTTCCAGAAGGCACTTCACAGTAACAAGAGATGGGTTTGTTACTCCATCTTAGAAGTCTGTCTAACCTCATATGTTCAATCTTCCTGCCACACCATCATTGAGCTTGCTTAATTCTGGATAACCACACTCTCTCACTGACACAGAAATATGAGAGTCAACAAGACAGACACAGAAATGTTTCCTATCTATTAAGCATTGTACTGCCAGAATGTAACCCAGAATATCAGTGCAGTGTTCAGTGTCCTCTTAAAGAAAAAAATACTCAAGAGATACATGGGTTAAGGACACTGTAAAGTGAAGGAACCAGCTTTTACCAGGTTTTACTTCTCCAGTATATCAACTAAAGTGGATGTTATCTCCTTCAGCTGGAAATCAAGATAGCTCAGCTCATCCAAGTACTACTGGTAGAAAAGGAGATGAGAACAAAAAAGAGGTTTTACTAAAGGCTTCTGAGCTTTGTCACCGAAACACTGGGGGATTTTTGGCAAGTTAATACTACCCCTATTTTCAAAGGAGCCTTTAATTTACGACATCCAGCTTTCTGGGTGTCCAGCAGCAGAAAGGGGCAGGCTAGTTTACCGAGCATCAGTCTGAGTTTCTGGGATGGGCAGGTGGTGGGAATCGATGTCAGGCCTTCTGGGAAGCATAACATCAGTAGAAAGTGTTGACCTCCACTGCTCCACGCCGCATCCTTCTGCAATGATACTGAACGGCAGAGCCTCACGTAATTATACTGCTGCTTGTAAAGCGCAGTGGATGGAACATGCTACATCAGCGCTCATTGCCTTTATTACTGAGGGGGAAAAAACGTCTCCAAGGAAAGAGGGAATGAAATTCTGAGTGCTGTGTTACTCTGGTTAACTTGTGGGAATCTAATTATTGGAGAAGAGGAGCGCTTAGCAAATCATTGTCTGCAGGTGTGAAAAATTGCTAAAGAGTCCCCCCTCCTCATATACCTTACCCTTAGAAAAAGAAGGCAGGTAAGGGTACGTTTAACATTCACAGTCTTTTATACTACTAAGTGAAATCAGAACAAAATATGGTAATTAATCCATTGTGCATTCAAGGATTCAGGTTTGAGCAGCAGATGGGAAAAGTTGTGGATCATAACCCCATGCAATATTTGACAGAATATCAGTCAAATATAGTTCACACATCTTCATGTTTCTGTCAGTCCCTCTTATCTAAAGTTAATTTAAAGTGACAAGAACTACATTAGCACTTTTCAAAGGGTAATGCAAACTTTAGAATATTCGCCTGAAATCAATACCCCTTCAGACTCCTAAATGGTCAAACTGGCAAGTTCCTGAAGGTGATTTCACTTTGCTTTTCTGCTAAGTTAGTCATCTGTTGTTGGAGTTTATGCATTAGCCTTTAAATAAATTGGTTCAAAAGTGCAGTAGAGAGGGTGGTACCTGTTTATTCTGCACATCACTGCCATGAACACACAAATACCCACATGCAAAAGCTTCCTCAGAACCAGAGTTGAGCAGATGCTGGCAAATTGAATTGTGCAAAGTGATATAGTTTGGATCTTAGTCTGTGGGTTATTTTTCAGCAATTCTTTATACAAGACGAGTACTTTATTGCCCCTCTTGGGAGTAGGGCTCCTACTTTTATTGTGCCACTACAATAAAAGAGAGCCCAAACACAAAAAGACCCACAAAAAGTCTGGTTCTGTGGTCTTGGTGCCTGCAGCATACTGCTGCTTTCCTGAAAAGCAGCTCATTTGATAGAAACGGTGATTCCTTTCATTTTGAAAATAAAAATAGCCTTTGTGAGCACACATATGTGCACATCTGCAAATGTACACTCGTGTATGTTTGTGCCTGACTTGGGTGTGGGACCACAGCGAAGTCCAAATCCTCTGATCTAATGCTATTGCTGTGCTGGTTGCTTGTGCTTCTGCTTCTTGTGTTCACATTACCAAATAAGTGATCACACCCTGCAGGGCTCCACAGAGCTCATCTCCAGGGAAGGCGAAAGCACTTCTTGGCATTCGGACTGCACACAATCCCAATATCATCCCCCCTCTCTCCCCTCCCCTGCCCCTGTTACAAATGATTTAAGGCAGGCTGTGAATGAGAAACATAAGGTAAACACTATTTAGCCTTTATTGCCTTCTGTCCCTAAAGCGTAACTTGGCCGTGCCTCTGGAGAGATGCCCAGCTCAGCCCTTCTGGACACACAGTCGCTGTCAGGAACGTGTCTGTGTGTCTTCTGGAGATGGTACAAAAGGGGGAGGATTGCATCAATTGAAGGACTCCAGCTTCTGGAGTTTGCCGGGACTGAGTTGCCTGCGATCTGTGAGGAGACACCAAGCCCACCAGCAGCGGGTGGAGTGGGGAAGGGGTGGATAACATCCAGGCTCTTCTCATTCTCCTCTTTTCCATAAAGCAAAAGCTAAGATAATCACTTCCCTGACAAACCAGACTCCACCCCACCTCAAATTCCTTGCAAAGGTTGTGCTCCAAAAGGGGCGACGAAGCATAATAGCAGGCAAGCCCTGCTATTCATCATACATGGAAGGGACCTAGATATGATAAGATGGATGAATGGATCAAATCTAAACATGTGCTTGGCTGGTTTATGGGACTAGGTGAAAATGCAGCAGGAAAAATAGCCAACAAAAGGGTCCCAAAAGAAAAAAAGTTAAAATAGGCCAGACACACTTTTCCTTATTATTTCAAACCTGTGCTCACTTTGCCAAGCCGTAGCAAGACACATCAGCTCTCGGGCAGGTTGTGGGTGATAACCTGTTGAGCTGCTCAACTACCAGGACTCAGTTTACTCACTCCAGGTGACATAAGTCCCTGCTAAAAGCCCACTGCCATCAGCACCTTCCCAAAGGTCTGAGCTGGATCCTTTCGGTGTCTTGGGCTGCAACAACAAGGAAGATGTTTTACTGTGGTGACTTTCTGTGTGCTGTAATGTAACTGTTGGAATGAAGGAAACCTTTTCCTCTACTTCTGGACAAAAATACCTGACTGGGAAAAAGGTTCATTTCTTTCAGAGCCCTGACCTATGAGTGTTTTTAGGTTCACATGAGGAGATTGCGTGCCAGCTGTTACCACCCCATGCAACCAGGGAGCCTTGGTTTATCTGTCCAGTCACATCCACCAAGGTGACCTATACTCAGTTCTTCTTTTCAGCATGCCATTATGTTTATGCAAACGTCTATATTTCTAAAAAAAAAAATTAAAAAATTAAAAAACCACCACATGTCCCCCATCCATCTGATTGTCCTCTGCCTGTACCTCCTCATTGCCCATAAACCCAAAGTGGTCTCTGCTAGACAGAGGAAGCAATGAACAGCTGGAGTCAGGCCATGCACGTTCTTCTTGTTTTGACCCAATGATCTTAAAGGTCTTTTCCAACCTAAGTGGTTCTGTGATCCATAGACCACTTGCCTGCAGCACAAAGTGGCACCAGCTGCCAGGTGCCCAAGATGGAGGAGCTCCAAGGTGCAGGGACCTTGGGCTCCTCTTGCCCTTGGTGGGGTTTCCAGATGAAACACAGACATTCAAACCAGGCCTACTCTCTTAATTTTTGCCCAGATGTGCTCTGGCAGAGGCTGTGTGCTCCCCTGGGCTTGCCAAGGGCCGTCTGCCACTCACATGCTTTGGAAAAACTGTCATGTGCTTCAGCCACTCGCCGGCAGACCGGGAGGATGGCCAGAAATAAAAGAAATCTCCTGCAGGAGTTCAGGAGCCAGCCCACACCTGGAACCCTAGGAAAGCCCAGAAAAAATCCCTGCTGCTGCTGCCGCCGTTGAATTCTGGGCCCGCAGGCTGCCCAGCAATGCTGCTTGCTGTCCTCCCTGCACCAGCACCCTGTGCTGCTCTGGGCTTTGCCCTGTTCAGGGTGAAACGGGCAAGTTTGCGAAGGACTGATTTGTTACTTGATGCTGGGGCTCACAGGGAGCTTCTCTTCTGCCTCCTTCCTCTGCACCCATTTTTCGTACCCCAGCCCACTGTGTTATCAGCTGAGGCCAACACTGACAACCACAGGCACTGGGAGTTATAAATTTGTTCTCCTCCTTCCCATCTCTCCCTTACAGGAGAGGATTTTATGAAGGACATATTAGAAATGAGAAGCACAAAGCAATCTGGCATTTAACACCACCTTTCCTCTCATTCAGGAACTTGTGCTACTTTACTATGCTATTCTTGACATCAGAACTACAGTGATCCGCAAAGCAAGAGCAAAATTATTCTTCTTTTCCCTTCTGTATCTTGACAGAATTACGTATTTTCCGCAAGACACTGCCTCTCTTTGAGGTATATGTTGAAAGCAGCTGTACAAAATGCTATGGAAAACTGTGCTTGCATTTTTCTCTAGTCATCTCTTTCCTAAGATACATTAAATCAGTGAGAATCAATATGTTCTCCCTGCCCTACATTTTCTACATGACTTCTCAAACTTTTAAAATCTGCTAAGAGAACCACACCGCAGGAGGAAAGCACATCATCCTGGGAAGAGC
>NW_010180911.1:46135-55956 GCF_000695765.1 Mesitornis unicolor
GCAGGGCTGGCAGCCGAGTTGCAGAGCCATCTGAGCAGGTCACCCCCCTGGAGCGAGAGCCGTGAGCTCCTCCAGCCTCCAGAGCTGCCCAGGAATGGAGCTGGCACACTCCCTCCCTTCTCTGCAGCAGACCACGGCAGCAATTAATTACACAGTAATGCAAGGATGCAATTAGAGCCCAGCCAAACACAACTTACCCTCTCTCTGGGCCTCCAAATTTGGAACATTTTTGCTCAGTGGTTCATGCAGACACACTGATGAAAGTTGACCAAAGATGAGTGTTTGACACCCTTGTCAGCACCGCTGTGCTGCCGTCTTCTTCCTCCACGGGTGAGAGGAGTTGGGTCCTGACGCTCTGAGCAGGCACTTGGGTACCTTCCCTCTCTGTTTTGCCAATACACTCGTTCAGGTTTATTTTCCTGACAGCACTTCATCCTAGCAAACTTGATGTTTCTTCCAGGTGGCCTTTCAGATGGTGTAACGCCTGGAGTTTATCCTTCAACCTGCTATATTTCAATTATGCCACTTACAAAGAATGCAGACTACTTACACATAATTTACTTGTTTGTTCTCTCTTCTTTGGTCCCTGTGCTCTCTCTTTGTTTTTATCCTCAAGCAGAGAACTACCCAGACCAAGGCAGTCCTCTGTGGTTGTCTGGAAATAAGAAGAGCACGTAAAATCTTATGATTCTGGGTCCATCATCTCCCCTTCCCCCCACCTCACCACAAATGGACTCTTTTACTAATCATAACTCACAGCCAACATCTCTTTGGTTTTAGAGAGGAAGGGATTTTTCAGCCTCGGGCAAAAGACATCCAGTCTGATCATGAGAGATGCTGAAAGCTACGGGGGTTGCTGGCTCACAGTATCACTATGGATATAGTCCTTGGGGAATAACTTCCTTGCTCATCTAAGTTTTCTTTCATCCAAAATTCAGGCCTTCCCTGTCCTGGTTAGCTGAATAAAATGTTTAAAAGTAAAGAATGGTTTTGGGGGCCTTTGGTGGGGTTTTTCTTTGGGTGCTAAGCACCATGGAGGGAACCTGATTTCCAGAGATAGCTGAGCAACTTCCTTTCTGAAAAAGAAATCTCTTTCCATATCCCAAGCTGAGCACCCTGAAGTGCAGGATTCTGAAATCTGACGTCACTGTTGAAAATTTTCATAAAACACCACAGAACAAAAAATGTCAAAATTTTGAAGTTCCAATCAGATGTGGAATTTGTTTCCACCTTCTCTACTACATTTTAGTGTCTTTCAGCATTTAAAAATACTGACGAAAGACAATAAACTTGTAGAAAGGAAAGGTTTGCTATGGCTAGTGTATGAAGCAGAGGTCTGCTGCCTGCACTCTGCTACCCTGTCCACCACTTCTCTTTAAAGCCTGTGGAGGAAGCTCTCCTAGAAAACTGACTCCATCTGTTTGTGTACTATTTACACCTATATTTATATACCCTTAATTACTTTGTATCACATGCAGTTTAAAAAACCTTTCTTTCAGTAACAAAGCTTTCCATCTCACTTTTGTCTTTCTTTCAAAAACAAACAACTTAAAAGAAGGCAAGATCAGAGGATTAAGTAAATTAATGAGGAAGATACTTAAAAGGCTTTCAAAGTCTCCTACTTGCAACACTAATACATAGATTTCTTAAAAAAGTAATCATGAGTTTGCAACTCAAAGTAGTACCACCATCTACGTTAAGAGAGGTCTGGCTCAGGAGGTATGAACTTTGGACCCATCTCTATAAAAGAGACAAACCACATACAGTATCATTTTCTTTTTCCTTTCACTGCAACTAAGTAGCTGGTGATAGCATTTCTGTTTTCGGATGCAACCTGGCACGCACACTTTGGGTTATTCGAGAAGAGGAAAGTTGTGCATCTTTATGCACCAGGTGTAGCAGACGTAGGACAAGGTGCGCTCAGCTATCGGGAAAGGCCTGAAGAGCTCGGTCTCTGAAGCAGCTGGCAGGCCCCCACATGTGGCTCCGCAGGCACAGAGGGATGGGGTCGTGGGGAGGGGATGCTTGAGCTGGTAAGGAACAGAAAACACCAACAGACACAACTGAGGCTAAGCTGTGAAAGGACAAACTGAAGGCTACAGACAGATGTCTTAGCCAGGAGGCATGGAAAAGTGTGAAAGTAAGAAGCAATTAGGAGTATTTGTCATAGGGAGCATTAGGAAAGAGAACAACTTTGACAACCTAACCTGTGGCATGTAGGCAACTTGTGGCTTGTTGTCACTGAATGCCAAGGTGCAAGAGGCACCATTTTACAGAACAAACAACTTTTTCCCACTTCACTCCCTCAAGGCCCCATTTAAGTTGGTGGAGAACACAGCAGCCCTGCACCATGCAATGCAGCACCTCCTCTCCTTCACACTTCTTTTCTGTTGAGTGGAAATACTCCTGATGTGCACCATGAAGAGGAGAGACTGAGCACAAAGCACACGTGTTCCAACAGCCCCCAGCAAGCCCTGCACTTTGTGTGTGGCAGTCATAGAGAAGCAGCAGGGCTGAGAGGTGAGCATCGCATTGCCACGTCAGATGCAGATAAATATTGTTCTTCTCTCAACAAACTGGTCAAAGTCTAAGACTGGATGACAGTTGGGAGCACGCAATATCTTTCCCTTGATTAGCGAAGGAGAGGGTTGAACCTGTTCCCTCCATCAGTGGCAGTCCAGACCTCCTCTGCTCTCAATGGCCCTTAACTGTAACCTCCTTGGCATTTCCCCAATCTAATTTTAGGGATCTTGCCCACGCATCTCTGCTGCCTATAGGTCACTAACCTGCTAACTTGGTTTCCCTGGATAAGAATCTAAATTTGGGACAAGTCTGGGCCTGGACAGTGAAGCCCAGTGTCCCTTTGTGTCCATTAACAGAGTGAGGGAAGCTCCTTGCACCACCTCTGAAGGATCTCACCTTTACCCACCCGAAGTCTGTCTGTGTGAATACGCTCCATCCTGCACTCCTGAAAAATCAGTGCAAAAAGACTCTATTCTCCAAGCTGCTATCTTAATGAAGTTTGGAGCAACACCCTTATTTTGGCCAACGGAAATGTCTGAGGCCATAGGAGATGCTCCCATCTCCCAAAGTCCTCTGAACAAGGAGCCCCAACAAGAGGAGAGACCAATTTTAACAGAATTTTTAGAAGCGTTTAGAAATTTAATTATCTCAAATTTGTGAGGAAGGTTTAGTCTTGAATAAAAAAATATATATATTCCCCAAAATATTGTCGGAAAGGTATAAAATAAGATTAATGATGAAGTAAGAGAGTGTGTGTGTGTGTGTGTGTGTGTGTGTGTGTGTGTGTATAAGTATGCTAGAGAATTCTTTTATCTCATTGAAAGACATTTGATACTTATTAAAAGATTATTGCTTTAAGGCATATTTTGATTTTCTGCCTAAGACTGTGTGGAGAGTCTTGCTACTGAGATAATAACAAAGAAACCTTAAACATGAAAAAAATACCCACATGAAAGATAATATGTTCCCTATTAGTACTGGTATCATTTTCCGTGGGATTACTTCTCTCCAAATATAACAGAAGTTTAAAAGTAAAAGCCCATTTCCAGTAAAAAGAGACACCACACGGTAGTTTTGAACATTTTTTTTTATTCAAAACTGCTGGTGTGTGATACTTCATTAAGCAATTATCAAGTGACTATTTACTTCAAAAATTTATTTACAGTTTCAAGATCTATGCTAAGGAGAATACAATCAACCGTGCTGCATATATCAAGACACAGAGAGTTAGACAAATCTATTAGGCATGCCCAAACAATGCTTTTAAAACTTGAGAAAGCTACACTTTTTTCTGCTCTTAGATGAAAGCGTTTTGGGGAGCCGAAGAGCAATCATGTGCAATTTCAGAATGGTTGAAACCTTTTAGAAACTTGTATATGTATTTGATGTATTTTTTTATACGTATATATATTTGATGTGTGTGTGTGTGTGTTTTTACTTTGGTGTTTTCAGTCTCAGTTTACAGCACCTTGCTTTCTGCCTCCAGACCTTGCAGAAAGCTGGAGAGTCAATCATAACATGGGGAGAAGAAAATTTCAATCAATAAGACAGCAAAGCTGTAAATATAAGCTCCTTTTAGCTGCCAAACTGCTAGTTTTGAGGAGTAATGTAATTTTTATTGTAGATAATTAAAGTCCATTTGAATTGATCTAGGGGCAGGAGACGATAACCTTCTTCGGGGGAAAGGAAAACAATTACGGTACATAAAACTAAATAAACAGCATGGAAGCAAAAGACAATCCCAAATTTACAGACCTTTCCTAGTGTAAAATAGACTGAAGTTTACATACCACATTAATAACCTCCTGAGCAGGGAGACGTTTTAAATACATGCCTGATTAGTGAAATGGCACATACAATTCATTTTCCTACAAAGATGTGGAAATATACTATTTACTCAGAGGCATTTACGCATTAGGATTTAGACAAATATTTTCTGCGTTACGATCTACGCTTATTTCAACAACATCCATCACTAGAATAGCTGTGCTGCCTGTATGAACACGTATATACTCATTTGTATGAACATCGATGAGCAGGTTATGTGGAATACATTTAGAAGAAGAAAAAATAAATAAATAAAGCCATGATTTTTTCTTCTTTTTTTTTTCTCCTCACAGAACAGAAAGGTTAAGGGATCACTGAGTGAGGCAAGAAGTTCTTTGGCTTTAGAGGGAGGCTGCAGATCAAGAGAATATTATTTTAATAGCAAAATAAAACCTCTTTTACATTCAGTACTTCCTTTGTTTCATCCAGGACAGTAGGCATTAGAAAAGGGACACAGCCCTAGGAATGTAGCAACCCAAACCCCATTAAACATGCATGGGGAAGATTTCCAGCCTGCTGTGCAGGGAGTTACATGCCCAGGCTCTGTTAACAACAGTAATTGTGCATATAATTTCCTGTGCGTTGCTCTGAAAATTCACCCTACAGACTCTAGCTCCATGTCAAGTAACTCAGCAGCCATTTATCATATTCCGAGGGCGGAAACCAGAACTTTAAAACCGTGGGATGGAAGCCGCTGCCTTTGCTCCCCTGCCTTCCTCACACTTTTCCCAGTCCCCATCAACTGAAAAGAAGCTCTGAGGACCAAGTCATCAGATGAAGGAGAAGTGCATCTCCAAAGGATGCAGGGTCTCCTGTGTGGTGATGGCCTGCTGTACCTGGCCTGGACTCTGCACAACTCATGTTGGTCCATGTCGGGGTCAGCAGATGTCTGCTTGCAGACACACCTCTCTGAACCTTGGTTTCACCTCTGCGGACCTTGCAAAGGTCTGGAGGGGTTTGTCCACATGTGGAGGGCCCGTTGAGGAAAGGTGCAGCTGCAGTGTGATGCAGGGCTCGTAACCACAGGGGCCAGAACAGCTCCCACATGGTAGAAACAAATAGACATCCCTAAAGTGTGAGACTCAAGGTGCTTCAATAGTGGGTTTGAATCAGACTAGTAAAATTGTAAGTGGCTGACCTTAGAGAACAGGCTGGTGCTGAGGTCCTCCCAAGGGTTCTGCATATGAGGAATCACTAAGAAAAGTTACCAGAAGGACACAGAGTGCACATGGAGCCCTGATAAAAGTTTGGAGGAAGAAACCCAGCTGAAAGTGTCCCCTTAGCATGCACAACCATGAGGCATGCCAAGCACCCACAGCTGCCCTTGAAAGCTCAGAGTTTCATGGGATCAGACCATAGAATAACTGAAATAAAAACTTTCTGTCCTGGAAAAGCAGCAGAATGCCAAGCTGCCTTCACTGGCAGGCAAGCAATTAAAAGTTCAGCTCCATCTGTTACAAAAGAGTGAAATCAGAAAGCGAAATGGGGACTAGATCTGAGGACACCACAGAATCAGGGCAAGCCATGAAGGTAATTTGCTGTAGGAGACCACTGGGCTCCAGAAGGTCTTACAGTGAATTACGCTGAATAAGACCACCTCCAATCCCATACTAATTAAAAAAAAAGTACACAAATTAATCATCCACATAAATACATGCACGCTCAAGCATCCAAACCACCAGTTTGACCGCGAAACTAAAGGTTCCCATCTTCATCGTGCTCCTTCCCAAACCACCCCCTCAGCCACTCTCTTAGCACCAGAGGGAAAGGATGGGGGGAGAAAACAGAACAAAACCAAGATGGTCTTGGCACAGTGTGCCCACAAGGTTAGGCTGTGATCCACTAATGAATAAGGTCCTCCAGGGAACAATCCCACATCAGTAGGTGGAACAGCTTATCTAATAGGTTTCTTCCATATCTAAATTCTATAATGGTGTAACTTGCAGCAGGGAGCATGTGATCACTCTTTGAATAAGCAGTGGGAGGGGAAAGGATATGTTTAATGGCCAGAATTAGTTTCCTTACATTGGTTTCCTGAGCCATTGTGCAGAATATGCAGCCTAAGAGTAGTGTGAGACTTTTTTTTTTTGATTTTGAAATGGGTACACATCAAATACACCCATCCCCCAGTCACAAGAAAATTCTCGCCACATGCTTCTGTCCTCCAGACTTACACAGCATTTTATTGTATGGAGCACATCAAAAGGTTTTGGTTCCCTTGTAAAAGTTTTACAGGAAAATCATTGAAGAGCAGTGTAACTTTTTTTTTTTTTTTAAATTCAAAACTAGAACCAATATTCTGGATTCCCACACTTTGGTGTGGACTCAGAGAGAGCTGTGCTTTTCTGTACAGCAGAGCAGAAATACAGACCCTGTATAATTAGAATTGCAGTCATGGCCTGTGGGATCTAGTGATTTGGACATATTTTATTTAACCAGCTTAGTAAAAGGTAATATTCAGCAGCTGTGATCTATAGCAGAATTACAATTTTCAGGGTCAAGGAGGGATTTTGATATTAGGAGGTTGGGCAGAATTGCTGTAAAATCTCATGAGCTGTCGTTAAAAATAAATGAGAAAATAGGTTATCCAAGAGTCATTGTAAGGGAAAAATCAATAGGCAGTGTCTATTCACTTGGGCTATCAAAATCCTTGAAATTTGAACAAAAGTTTCACGTTTAGTGTGCTGTAGGTTTTGAAATGTAAGTGGTGAATGCTCTGTGGGTACAAATTCATTGTGCTGTGCATTCAAACAAGGAGAAACCCTTCTGAAGTTCTGGAGTTCTCTATTAAGACAGTACAGTTCCTTCGTCACCAAGTCAGACATGTAAAACAGTTGCCAGTGAAACTTCAGAAGCAATTTCGGCTAACTGATGACAAACTCTCTCTTGGAAATACATCACATTTCGTTCCCTCACCTTGCTCCTCTGGGGTTGCCTCCCTCCTCCGGCTCCCGGCAGATGCAGAAAGGGGCTGCAGCCCTGGAGCCCAGGCACCTTTCTGCAAGCACACTCATCCGCTGCAAAACTGCAAACGATGGAGATTGGAAATGAGCATTATTGATAATTTGGAGCAGTACACATAATTGATATGGAAAAGGAGTATCATCCTCATTCAGAAACAATTAACTTCCCCCTCCAACACAGCAGTTCAAAGAAGCCTCAGCCTTTTAAATATGAATGAGTATAACTTCAAAATATGCAACTATTAGCTATTACAATACACACATGGAGTAGGATTATTTTTCTTTTTAGTATTCTTGTAGCTACTGAATTTGAGTGTGTCGTGGATGCAGATGTGCAGGCACACAAGTTCTGTTTGTATGCCAAGCAGTTAGAAGTGGGGAGGGGAAAATGAGAGGCTCACAGTGCTGTTGGATTGCATTACTTTATTAGAGCCACAGCCTGATACAACCCAAAAGTCCAGTTAATTCTTGGTTCAAGACAGATGATTGAGACTTTACTGAACATACAAGAATCAGCAGACAACACTCATTGCAAACAGACACCGAAAAAGAAAACCTTTCCCCAAAGCTCAACCACACGAGGAACCCAACAGACTCCTCTGCAGAAGCCCGTTGAAGATTTGTACATTGTTAATTCGATTGCAGAGGGTGCATGTTGAATAGAAAAGAACTGACTTTGTCACTGTCATCTGAATCCATTCAGTCAGTGCAACAAAGGTATATTTAACTAAAATATGAAACAGACTTGCTAACATCGCATTATTTTCTCAGGCTTACAAAGTTAAAAAAAAAATTAAACTGAATATAAATGACTTTGAGCATTTTTTATGACACCCACAGCCTAAGTGATCCAGATAATGTAATCTAACCATCATTAGAAACCATGAAATTACAATTCCTCTGGGATGGATATTTATCTCTCTGTTACATACAGAAAGGCGATTAATTAGTAGCTCTTTCAGTGTTTAACATTTCTGTGTACCGAGGCTGATTAAAATCTAACTATAGAACAGCTATCATAGCTAACACGTAATCTGGGGAAAGTTTAGCTGGGGCACGAAGAAGCACCTTAAAAAGAAAACTTTAAAAAAATGTACTCTGAGAAGCAGGTAGCTTCAAAGCCAAAACCCAGGCTTCTTTCTAATTTCTATTACACACAGTAATCATGACAATTACTGAGATTTTAAAAACCTCAATATTAAAACCAAGTAAACCCACGTCAAATATTTTTACAAAGTGGTAACATTCACAGAATACCCATTCATTTTTGACAAATGTGTACAGTGCACACTCATGAAGTGGATCACACAGCAACGTCTTGATTGGCTTATTCTGAAATTTAAATGGGAGCCTTTTCTGGGATACACGTGTGCGTGACCTGCACAGACAGCACAGCGCGCACACGCTGTGTGGGCCAAATTCATATTTCTGGTGTAATTGCACTGGCGTGTGTGGAATGCACCAAAGATGTGTCAATGTGTGCATGCAGCTTCCTCCAGGATCTCATGAGGGACAAGAGGACATGGATAATTTCACTTTGGGAGGAATAAACAGAGGCAACTTTAGTAGGTTTGATTTCCAGAGCGTTCCTACTGAGAATGAAAATACCAGGGGAATTTCATGCAAGGGCAGCTGAAATATCAGAAAAATCCCAAATCATTAATTGATATTTTGAAAATAATTTCCTATTTTGGCATCACTGTACATAGGTAGGCACACTAATATATTTGGGCTGGTTGAGAGAAGGGAAGAAACTTTAAAAGTGAATGTGAACAGCTCGGCAAAAAGACCAAGGTAACCCTGGTTTTATTTGACTTTTTAAAACAATCAGCTGAGACCACAAATCAGTATTGGACATAGATTGTGGTTTAGTGAGGCCACACAGAATGAAATTAGCAGTACTTTCAAAATGAAGTGTAAGGAAAGGACACTTTACCATCCCCAGCCCCCCATCCAGGTCCCAAAGAACCGAGCCACTGATTCCTACTCCTCTCCATTGTGTTGAGTATTGTGTAGATGCTGCTCTCTTCTGGCTGCCTACACAAATTTTAATATGCAAAATGTTAATAAAAAGTGAAATAAAAGGCCAAGAAAAATCAAACATGGCCTCAATGTGTTGAGGGTAATGGAGGCACCTCTGAGGCCTCACTCTGGAGAGGTGACCCATACCGAGCTGCTTCGTAGTTCTAATCCAACACCACACTGACCAGCAGCTCCCCCCAGAATTGCCCTCCTGTCCTTCTGTGTACCTCATTCAGAATGGCCCAAGTTCATATTTGGAGGCAAAGGGAAGGCATGCTCTTATTTTTCAAGCTGGATACGGCCAGCGCTGTCTACTGCAGGCACCTGTCAGCCATTCCATGCAGGGCAAGGGGCACAGCTGTTAATGCTGCATTTAGGCATTCTGTGCTTCGTGACAACCTGAGCAGCAATAGTTCTTCATATTCTTACAAAAACAGGGACAACTGAAACTCTGTTAGAAGGTTACAACTCCCCCCCCCCCCCAAA
>NW_010180911.1:55987-58487 GCF_000695765.1 Mesitornis unicolor
AAAACTTTTAAACTCTCAAGCGTTTTTTGCATCAGGACAAGGATCTTTCAGCCTACCCAGTACAATCAAACTACCCAACCAAGCATAGCACTGGTCACACACTCCCTGCTTCAGAGGCAGCAGAGGAGGGGCAAGATTCTTTTGAATAGGTTAGAGGTAGGAGATAAGAAGTCACCATGGCATCCCATTGCTCCACTGTGGGATGCAACAGGGTAGGACATTACTGCGGTCCAAGGTGACCCCAAGATGGTTGACTTCTTTCCACCCTCTAGCTCTACTGCAGCTCCATGCATGTCCATATGTGACCCTGTCAGGCACCTCTGACCACCCTCTCAGCAGATTTCTTCAGGCAGAGCTTATGGCCCTGCTGGGTCATTCCTGTGCTTCAGAAGAGGTCCTACTCCTCATCCATCTCATCTGCCCATGTGGTAACATCATGTAACTGTGCTTGAGAAAAGGCTGCTCTGAGGGCAGGTGGGACCTGTGGGCAGTGCAAGTTCAGACTGCCCAAAGGCACCCAAGTCACCAGTTCGAGCTTCAGGATAGCTCAGGCACTGCATGCAAGCCAAAATACCTCATCCTAGAGACAGAGGAAATCAACTAATGCAGACTTAAACCAAATTTGTCGTACTTCCTAAGATGTCGTCTTAGAAGAAAAAATTAATCTCTAACCCAATAGACTACATCTGGCTACATTTGATGTCCCTGAAGCCCCATTGATCACTCAGCTGGGACACAAGGCTTGGGCTGAAGCCTTGAGAAGGTGAGAAGTATTTTCTGTGGCGAGAGATGGGCTGCTCTTGGTGGGGAAGGATGTGAGCTCTGCTGCCATGTGTTTGTGTGGCCCTGGTTTGCACAGTCCTCGTGGCATCTGCAGGACCCACAGGGATATCTCTTACAATTCATTAAGTAGCACTCTAAGAAGTTGCAATAATAACATTTCAACAGAGTTTCCAGAGGGAGTCTCAGAAACTACAGGAAAAGCCGACAAGTTTCAATCCATTTATCAAAGCACTTCAGGACAGATGAAACGGCAGAGATGCTTAGTGAGGAATGTCTCACTTTCTGGGTGTCCAGAGCATTTCAGGAAATAAAAAGCTCTTTAAAAATAAGTCAATACAATGGAATCCCTTTTGCCTTTTGCCAGCGCTTGTATTACACTTACACCCAAATGACCTTCCTACCTATAATACTGCAGCATTTACATACACATCAAATGGGTCCTTTTCACTTACATAATAACATTTAATCCAAGGATCACAGAGCACATAATATATTAAACATTACAACACCTCGTGAGGTAGGTTAGCATTAGTGAAGTGGCAGTGGGTAAACTGAGGCACGGGCTAGCTTTATGACTTGCCTGTGGTCCCACAGTCAATCAGCGGAAAAGTCATTAAGACACTCCTCAGACAAACAGCAGACACACATATGCACATATTTGTATAGGTAAATTAGACTAATCCACATTGTCAAAAGCAGCTTTAGCTACCCATCTGGAGACACTTAGGCCCTGATTTTCAGAGGGCAGGAGAACAAAAGGCAAATAGAAGAAGATAAAAAGAATGGAAAGCAAGTATTTGCTGTTAGAAATAACATTTTTTTTGTATGCTAAATTGTGTACACAAAACAAAGAGGCATCCAAAACTGAAGGACACTTAAGATGCTGGTCTCCAATAATTTGATTTTCTGAGTAAAGATTTTTCTAGACCTGCAACAGGGATTTTGTTAGGGTTTTGTTCAATAATGTTGGTTTATATTTAGCTTTCGTACAGCAGATAGACAAAAAAATACCTTTGGTTAAGGTCTTTGAGCCAAGCATCTAGGATAAAACTTTCAAAAGCACTCAACACTGGCTTTTGAAAACAGAATTAGGCTCGTTGTTGAGACAAGCTTTGAAAGCTACCCCCTACCTCCTTTAGCACTTTAACTGAGAGCTGATTTCCTCGGTTATGGCACTGTTTCTCGTTCTAGTCTCCCTATCTCATGGCCTTCACCAGTATCATTAAGTCAAGTTGGATTTAAAACCAGGAAAAGAAGCAGGAGACTGGGCGATGCGGGAGCTTGTGGCCATGACCTCCCCAGCGTGTCTGCTGCCCGAGAGTAGTGTCGCTGGACACAGGGATGCTCCCTGGGTGGCTCCCACTTTCAGCCAGCCTTTGTTCTCTTTGTGGGAGCACTGGCTAATAGAGGTGTACACCCTTCGCCTGATGGTTAGGTAAGGCTATAATTACCTCAGTAATAAAGGCCTGATTCTTCCCTGCTCTGCACATCTTTGGCTGGTCAGGCATACTTGTCTAAAGTGGGTGCAAAATGCTACCAGATCAGAAAGATGACATTTTACATCAATGGAAATGACCAGGTGTAAGGAACAAAGGCCTACATAAAAATGCTCTCAACTCTGTTGTCCTTTAATTAAGTAGTTCCTCGGGCAATGACACTAATGAGGCCTTGTTTCCTCAGGGTTGGATTCTCTAGTATCTAAATGGGATGTGAACTT
>NW_010180911.1:63487-69170 GCF_000695765.1 Mesitornis unicolor
TTTGCACCAGCACAACCCTACAGCCACTGACATGAGCTGGCAGAGAAACCTGGCACAGAAACCACTTTTGAACTTAGTTGTGAGCTGCGTGTAACTCAAACACAACAGCTGATCATACACGCTTCAATTTGTTTCAATGAGTATCATTTTTTTGGTGGATCCTTTCTTCATTTATCACCGTGCTTCAGAGTCTTAGCTGTGGCGTCAGTGCCAACACCCTTTCAGCAGAGTTATTCATTTCCACGAAGAGAAGACAGGGGACGTATTCAGGGCCAAAATAATTCCCAGATTTGGATTTGTAATCCAAAATCAGCTACCAAGGGACAGCACAGCAAGTCACCAGAATCCCAGAAGTACTAAGGCACACATGAGAATTCGGTGCTCAGTTCCCACCTAATTTGGGGGGGAGGGGGGGGAGTTTGAAAGCCATTGGTTTTTTGTTTCTTTGAACATCTTTCTGAAAAGATTTCATGGCTTAAGTTCAAGGGCTTAAAATCCCTCACAATTCGTAATATCTGTAAGGGATTGCATACAATGAATTGAAAAGTTATAATGAAAATTACTTTACCACATCACCAGAAATAGACCTTTGCTGGAGTTGTAAGCTTAATTATAAGCCAAATGACCTGGACCTGTCTATAGGAGAGGCACAGACAAGAGAAAAAAAGAAACACAGCTCCTTCACACACAGGTAGATGAAACTATGATATATTATATCAGCTAAAAGCATGTATAAATTAACATTTTTACAGTTTCTGTTTAAAAAGGGGAATAACACATCGGAATTTAATACACTAAAATATTTCCAACATGCGATCTCAACACAGTCAGGCCAATATTAAAAATCTAGATTTTTGTTTAATGCACTGTAATCACGTATTTGTCACTGAACTATTACTCAGGGCCTCTTTTCAAACAGCACTGAATAGGTAAGTATCTTCATACATCTTCAATAAAGGCCTAGCAGGTATATTTATCAGTACATATCTCAACACTGGAAGATTTAAACAGATTCAACAGATGGGCTGCAATCACAACTACGTTTTGGGTAAATTGATGCATTATCATCTTGATGAAAGTGGAATTGTTTTGAATAGGCATAAGGAAAAGCCTAATTTAAAAAAAAATTAAATAGTGTGTTGGATTCACATCAGATATTAAACATCGTCTTAAGGTTGCCGTCTTTTTAAAACTATGCTTCTTAACCAGGTTACGTCTATTACGATAATTCATGACAGGGAGTTAGTCACAGGAGACAGGTTCACTCTCTACATCATTTGGTCTCTGCTTTACTTATATTCTATATCACAGAAGGTCAGATCCCGCTTGATATTCACACACCCCGCATAGCACAAGAAAAGTGCAAAGACCCCTCTTCCCTCGTGAAACTCTGTCAACTTACAGGCTAATTGTCTGGGGCAGAATTCGACACGTGTTAAGTCCTTTTATACTGGAACAAGCCCTCACCCCAACAAATATTAAGATTGTGAAAACACTCAGATAAAGACAAAAAATGTAAGAAAAAATTATCAACCCCACATGCCATCAACTATGCCATCAATAATACAAAATATTTTACACCACTTGCACCTGAGTTGAAAAGTGGAAAAGAGAGGGAGACTCTGTCAGTGCAAGAGAATGATTCATGTGACCACTTTGTCTTAATTACTCAGAACAAGCAGTTTGTTGCTGTTTAGTGAAGAACAAAGATATCAGCGTCCCTTGACAGAAAAATAAATAGCCATCATGGTGGTGAAGATGATGATGACTGCCAGAACAACAATCAGAATCCGGTTTTGGATGATCCTGAAAAAAAGCAGAAGAGGAAAAAAAAAGCAGTGAATAAAACAAAATGAAACAAAATAGCAGAGTATATATATAAAAATCACAAAAAGAAGCACACAGACAAATATCCTAGAGAAAAGACATGTGCCCACAAATTTAGGCTTTCCCATACTATTCCGTGTATCTTGATTGTTTTCTTCTTTCAATTTCCAGTGCTTTCAAAGATTTCTTTATGTAGCTATTAAATCCAACTTTTGCATTCAGGAAATATTTAGACTTTTCTTAATTACACATACACATATATGTGTGTGTGTGTATATAAATATATATATACACACATATATGTATATTAGAATAACTGAGATACATCATGCTACAATTTATTAACCTTCTATGAGCAAAGGAAATAATTCATTCTCAGTTGATGCAATCCAAGCAGGGTGGTCTGTAATAGTAAATACCATTATATTTTTTAAAGCCAGTCTGAAATCTTCACAGCTTTTTTAACCCAAACAGAAACAATTTATTAATTTTCAAGGGATTTTACTATTAAGGTACAAGATTTCAAGGAAACACATGTCAATGAGATACTTACTTGTACTAAAATACCAAGGGAAAAGTATAAAAGGTAGTTTTGAAGAAAAGGATGATATAAAGAAGCAAGTGTCAAACTGTGAAGCTTATGTTGTAAAAGCATCTCCTGTCTCTGTAGCATACTTTACTTATGGTAATAGGCAAATGTTACATTTTCTATGTAGTATAAAAAAGTGGAAATTAGTAATAATAAAAAGATGCCAGAAGTAGAAAGTCCTAATATTGTTCAGCCATTTGTCAGGAGAAATCTCTGCATCTAAAATCAGACAACACATTGTTTCAGCTTTCACCTGAAATTAATATATCAATTAAAATGAATGAATCAACAAACAGAAGAATTTGAGGCATTTTATGGGATGATTCCGGATTGTAGGGATTCAGCATTTGTTATTCCATTCTCACAGAGAAGGAAGAATATTTTCATAGGCTCTTCATGAAACAGGAACTTTTGCAAAACATATTTGTATATGAAGCATATCATCAGAATTGGAGAGGTATAGCAGAAGAACTCTAAACAAAACCAACAGAAGAACCCTCATTCATATTTATTCTTACTTTATTTTTTTCTCATGCTTCTTCAAAACAAAATGAAACAAAAGAAAACAAAACAGAGCCTTCACCAAGCAAACAATGGTAAGAAGAGGTAAAACTGTCTTGTGAAACATCAAACCAAGTACAAGGCTCCAACGTGAAGACAGGGAATGTAATGTGTTAAAATGAGCATATTTCACGCAGTGAAAGAGAGAAGAAACTCTAGAGAGCAGAGGGGAGTTTTCCTTGGTAAATGTTTTTATTTGGATGCGGGTGGATATACATATAAATTATATTGGAAAGTGTAAAGAAAAATGCAGTTTTAACCAACTTCAGCTCTCTCCTTGCTTACCCCCCATCTCAAGGAAAAGCAGTAAATGGATGGATGAAAACTGTCACATCAGACAGACCCCCTCCCCTGTGACACTCTAAAAGGACTGGCTCTCTATCCTCCTGACAGGTTACAAAATGATCACATTTGCTGACACGTCTTCCGCAAAACTGCTTTAGTGTTTGTGTCCACTTTCCTAGCAGGAGATGAATGGGCTGCTTTGTCCTCATTTATCACTTAAAGCTGAACTAAGATCTGTCTCGTTTATTTTTCCCTTCCTCACTAGAAAGGCTCAACCATAGCATTAATTCTTTCGCGATGACAGCTAATTCAAACTTAACAGGCAATATTTACTCTGCCAAAAGGATGAGGAGGAGGGAGGGATGTTTCTCACTCTTTTTTTTCCTCCCTTAAAAAAAGGTGTAGCAGGCTAACAAAATAAAGCTAATTACGGGCTTTTGGTTCTTGTTGGTTTGCACTTCAGTTTAACACCTGAACTTACAAGCTCCTCTTTTGTGGCATGGTGTGACATTCTCCGCCAAACACCTGATAACAAACGATTTGCCCAGGCAAATGCATGAAAACCAGAATATATATTTACTCACTCACCCTCATCACTCCTGAAAAGACACTCAGCAAAATTGAAACTCAGCAGTGAAATAGATTAAAAGCATGAAAACTCTTAAAACATTCAGCCTTAAGTAATACACAGTGCAGCTGGCTTGACAACCATTTTATTTGTGGGATGTGGGCCCCAAGGCATCCATAATGCTAATTTACAAAGGATTAACTGTGAGTGAAACTCGCTTAATCTAACACATAGTTAGGCAAAGGCATACATAACATACTGAGTGTTTAAATCAACTCCTCCTATCTCTGGAGCACTGAAAAAGCATGTCATCGTCTAAGACTTAAAATTAAAGAAAAAATTTAAAAAAGCACCAAATCCTCCAAATGCTTTACTTTCAATACTCTGGCGGTACACACCCAATTGCAAGATTATTTAATCAGTGTCCACATCTCTAAAATCCTTGTCAAGAGAACATTGAGCGAGGCATGCTTCCACCTGTATCTGTTAATTGAAGGTTCGCTTACGGTGTGAATCTAGGAAATACATATCAAAGTTCAATTTCTAGGAATCTGAATTAGTCTGCACGGCGCAGCAAAAGAATATCATATTAAAAGGAACAAATTAATCATGAAATAGGATGGATGTTATCAACAGACTCCTACACTGAAGCATTATATACTTTTAATATTCAAGCCCACAGTTAAAGATTAATTTTATGTCTTTAAAAAAAGAATAACATCGAGTTTTACTGTTTTACTTTCAAGTGAGGAAGTAAAATTGAGCTAACTGCAAACTGCCAGAAGGATGGGGCTGGGAGGAGAATGACAGAGCTGTTTGGTAGCAGCAGGACAGTCCTGAGGAGCACTTAGCAAGCTGCACATGTTGAAGTCTGAGTCTGGGAGCTGCTGCTCAGACGGAGGATGCAAGTTCTGGGTGTCAGCACATTTCAGATCTCAAAGTCAACAGGCAAGGGCGACCCTTCAGAGTAAAGAGAAAATCAAGAGGAAAGGGGGTTTTGAGTGATCCAAGACAGTCAAGCCAGCTCACAGTGGTAAAACAATGGTTGGCATTGGCAGGACCCATCTGTAGGGAAGCCTATAGTGCTGTCACAGCCAGACACTGCCAGTGGGTATTGCTCTAGGCAAAGCATCAAGGAATTTAAGGGGGGGAGGGAGCAATAATACCAAAGGAGAAGAAAATGGGGCCTAACATTCGCTACAAAAAAATTCCCAAAGGCTAACATGCTCGCATAGTTATAGTCTTTTATCTCTATTACACCTTAAATTCAACAAAATCTGGTGAATGAGGAAGCCCAGATTCTTCTTTGAAAATGCAAAGCATGTTTACAGGGTAAATAATTTAAGAAAGAATATATACTTGAAAGAAGACACCCATTGAAACATCCATGGCTAAAATGCCTGAAGGCAAAAACTTGTGCATTTGCATGCTGCATTTTATTAAGTTAGCACACTGTAGCTTTAAAAGAATGCATGGCCAAATTAAGAGGAATGTGTGACTGAAACATCAAGGATTCCTCAAGTTTACATTATGAATCATAGTGCTGTTGATACGAGATGAATTAACCATTTAGTCGATGCAGCTTAGGCACTGAATTCACACCAAGTTCTGCTGGAGCCCGGCGTGCTGGAGCTCGTTAACAGTCAATGTCTCCTGCTCCTTTCATACTCGAAACTCCAAGAGCACAAGGGCTTATTCTACTTTGAGTTAGAAGAGATGAAAAATCTGAGCTTTTAAACCAAGTTCCATCAAGTTTATCATGGACAGCAGCCCAAAACATTTGGGTGCAAAACCACATAGAAACAGTAACTAAAGCAGATGCGAGGGTAACATTAACCAGTGCGTCGGAAGAG